>NW_008674775.1:4924-30154 GCF_000695815.1 Acanthisitta chloris
TGACTCTCCATTGCACATTTTCTATAAAAAAACCTATTCAGTGATGACTGAAGGGCCTGAACAGATGGATTCTGGATTCTTACACTGTTTCTGATAGTTTCACAAGAAAAACTGGGGAAAAAGCTGCTCCATGTAAACACGGAAACATAGAAGATTGCAATTCTGTGTGGCATTATATATGTATTTGTTTTGATTCCATCTTGTTCATCTCTTGTAAATACCTGATGTCATTAGCACAGGAGACATCCGACATGTTACAATGCACAGGATGTTGTTCTCTCCCCAGTGGATATATTTGTGCTTTTCTGGTCACCATCGCCCTGGGAGCTCTGGGTGCTGCTCTAATCAATACGAATGCTTAGAGCCACTTGAGTGGAAACATGCTGTAGTTGATTATAAGAATAAAAAGAGGGAGGGAAATAAAAGTAGTGGATTGGGGAGAAAATACTGAGTACAAGCAGCTTTTGTTTATGAGGAAACTTGTGACCTGCTATTATTTTGGCAGTATGGGAGGATCTTTCACTTGCTAGAGAACTGCTAGCATTGCAGATCTGCACTAAACCACTGCTGATACAGCTGTAATGTGCTAGAAACACACACTGAGTCTACATTACAGACTTTGCTTTACTGGCAGAGCATTTGAAAGATGACCAATGATCAAAACTTCGCCAATATGCTTGGTAATTTCTTGTGCTTGTCTTTACACAAATAGATTCCCTGACAGGACTGAGAGAATGTGTGTGTTTGGGGCAGGGAAATGTGAATTATTATCCTTCAAAAAAAGAGGTAAATAAAAGTGCAGAAAGCTTTGCATAAACACAGTGTGTTTGGTGTGTCCTGGAGAGACACTGTGCCACTCTCTGCCAGGTGACACAGAGCTCTCTTCTCTGCTCCCAGGGCTGAGGAGCAGCTGTTTGGAGTCTGCCATCTGCTCCACTACTCTCTGTTCTCAAAGCTGCTAGAAGCTGTAGGCATGGAGCACAACAGAAAGTCTGTCAGCTGTTCTCAAGCCCTTGTAAAGAGTGTAGTTGTAGTGAGGCTCTGGCCAAGATGTGGTGGCCTGACCTTTGATGCTCTGGATGCTTCTCCCTTACCTGCAAAGCTGTTTGGTAGAGACTTCTGAATATGCGCTCTTAAATTTGAGGGGAAGGAGAGGTGGGGACATCTTTGAACTGGTGACTGGTTTGCAGCACTCCCTGCTAGTGTGCTGGGGATTTAATGACCCAAATAAAACCAGATAAGAAGTGATCTTATTGGGTTTCTGCTTCCTGAAGGAACAGGTGTATATTCTGTTTTTTCTTTCTGAGGACTGGTATGTAAGGGGTCAGTAAGAGTCTTATGACTGACCTGAGGTATATAAATACACTGTGGCTGTGGTGGTGTGACAGATGGTCTTCTGAAGTGCAATACAATAGAGAACTAAATTGTATGGCAGAAGAAAAACAAGGGAAACAAGAAGAGCATTAAGTTCTGTTCTGTAACTCATGCCTAATCTAAAGTATGCAAAATATAATTGCTTTCTACTTCCGTGTGTAACTTTATTTTGGCCCAAGGGTAAGTATATCAACAGCAGCTTTGCATAGCTCCTTTGTACACATTGCACGTGTCCAGTAGTCCAGAATCTTTCAAGGAGGAGGAGGCATATAAATTTGTGTTCTTTATTAGCTTAAGTATTGCTTCACTCTTTAACTTACCACTTAGATCTATACTCAGGGTTTTGAAACAAGGCTTGTATTTTACCCTGAGTGGCTGGAGGATACGAACTCCATGCTCCAGCCACTGTTGATCTGACTTTAGCTAGGGGTAAAGCTGCAATGCCTCATCTGCAGTGTTACAACATGCTTTAATTCTTTCAAAGTATTTTTTATTGTGGTCAAAACACACCCTTTTTGTTAGCAAGGAAATAGCCTGTGGCAAAGAAATTCTAAGTGTGTTTACTACTAGCCTGTGTGCCCTGAGGTTGGGTGATTAGCGGTGCATGTGTCATAGAAATGGGGCTCACACATGTTTGTTCGAAGACTCTCTTAAGGTAGCATCCTTTCCATGTAACACACCCCATCAGCTTGCTTCTTCCCAGCACAATTTTCTTCCCACTTAGGAAATAGCCACAGCATTCCTTCTGATTCATGAAGATTAAATTATGCTTGGTTCAGCTCATCACCAGGGTGTCATGGGCTTCTTTGAAAGGAAGATTTTAACAATAAGTGACATTCTTTGCTTACAGAAAAGGTTTGAAGTCTGTTATGGTAATTGCAGTGGCTTCTACTTTTGCACTGGTTGCCATAGGTACTGTGGTTGCTTTCAGATACTCTCCAGCCAAGTGAGACCTTGTAGCTCTCAACTAAAGCAGCAGTTCTTTCTCTTTTTTTAATTACATATTTTGTTAACTCTCGAAGTCTCTGATTTAGAGGATGGAATTAGAACTGGTAAACACTGAACATGGATGAAAGATATCATTGCCTTGGAGCTCCATTTACCTGTGAAAAACAGTCTTACCAATATAGTAGTGCTATAATGAAGAGTTTATAAAGTAATCACAAATATATTCTGTTTAGAACTGAAACTGAACTAAACAGGTAGGGTAATTTTTTAGAATTTTGACTTTTGTCAGTGTGTCAGAATCAACTGTTGGATGTTGTTGCTAGCTGCATAACAGAATCCCAATAAACAACCATTTTCTTAGAGACTTGCAGAACTGTGGAGGAGAGGAAATGCATAGGAAGCAAAGCTGAATGAAGCATATCAGTACTGAGGAATCTCTGGATTTCCTTTTTGGGAACTGGGTGGCAACTGGAAAAAGTTGAAGGATGTGACATAATAACTTGTAGATCTTTTCTTTGTTACAGGCATCCTGTAAGCAGTGATTTATACAGGACTTGTACATTACAGTACTTGGTAGATTGCCTTTTGTTTAAGCTGTTTTTTGTGGACCCAGTTCAGCAAGTCAGGGCTCTGGAAAATAGAAGTAGATGAAGTTTCAAATCAAAGTGTTAAGCCTTCTTCTGATGCTGAGCTGGAACCCAGGCTAGATTTGAATTTTTCCTGCAGCATAGCAGAGAAATCCTGAAGATGACTGAGGCTATGGCTCTGACTGTGCATTTAAATGCATAGCTGTTTTGCTTAGTATCTTTTGTCTCTGTTCTTGGAGCTGAAACCTGCACTGACTAAAGCTTCTGACTTTCAGCATTGTCAGCTGCACATCTGACATTGTATGGCTTATATTTTCATATTCCTTTCTTTTCCCTCTATTCAAACAAAAACAGGAAGCAGGATTTTGGGGGGTACCATTTCCGTTTTGGATGTAGTTCTTGCCTGACCTTTTAAAAGGTTGTCTGTCAGTGTCAGAGTGATTATAAGCAGGCATTGTTACTTTAACTGGGCTAGGAAAGGATCTGACTGCCCTAAACATACTAGCCTTAAAAAAGAAGTAAAAAGCCACTTTCTGTTTTCCCTTGATGTGACATGACTGCAGCTAGCACTGAAAGGACTGCAAACACATTGCCATCTATTTGAAGTACCGAAATAACTCATTAAAGTAGGCCGTGAGTGCCACAGAAGGCGCAGCATAAAGCACACTTGTGTTAGCAGCCTGCTGATTAGCACAATGCTTTCTGTTTGCTGCCACGGGAGGGACTCGTACATGGTTGGGAGGATGTGACAAGGCCTCTTTTTCAGAGACACAATGGCAAAATGCATTTCGGCTTGTTGTCACTGGGATCTAAAACCTCGTGGTCTCCCCCTCCATGCCCTTCTGCCTGCACAGAGCCAGTCATCACTGTGGAACATCTGCAGGGATGAGTGGCTTCCACCATTTCATACTCTGTAGTAAACCAGTTTTATGCAGGACTTTCTAAATGCTTCCTGGCAAAATGAAGTGGTGTCCTTGACTTGCTGCAGGTGCCTTAATGTGGTATTTGCCTCAGTTATATGATTTGATACTTTGGTTTAATCAGTTGCTCCACAAACGATGGATAAAATTATTTTTATGGACAACCATGATTATTCTTTACTGTGCTCATAGAAAATGCCTGGAATGTGTGTTAGGTACTGTAGTGCTAACTGTAGTTGTTAGTGCTTGCCATCAGAATATAGTGAATATAAGAGTTATTTTCTAGTAGTCCCATTTTAAAGCTGGATGGGACTTAGTTGTTCACAGATTCAGAGGCATTATAGCAAGTGTGTGCATATAAATATATGCACGTATATGCGTATAAAGCATTGAGTAAAGAGGAGAGCGTGCATAGATCATGTAGCATTATTGTCTTCCAGATGCTTACCTAAAAGCTTCAGCTGAATCACAAGTCTTGGAGTCTTATCCTAGTCCCCAGTGCCAATTCTTTGCACCTTTTTCCTGGGTAATTTCTTTGGGGAACTTCCAGGCAGGAGAACCGGAATGATACAGACTGTAAGTTAGCATGACTTTTCTTGGGCAGGAAAGGAGAGTCTTGAGTAATCTTTTTGGAGAGTTGAGTGTACCACAATGCAGGGATCTTGATACACTCTGTGGTGAGACAGCTGACTGCAAGTAAGAAATGCTGTGTAGTGAGTGGAAGAAAATGTTTGTGTTCGGAGGCTGGAATTGAAGGTAGCAGTTCCCATCTGAGAGCTCAAGAGAAGGAGGTACCATCTGTGACTGGAGTGTGAGGCAACAGTTTGAAAACATGATTCATACGCTTCTTCCTCTTTGCATTCTTGAGAAAGCAGTTGTCTAACTGAGGATCTTACTAAAGATTTGCATGAATAAATATTGAACATACGGTTTCCTCTACTAGTTTACTAATGAAGTTGGAATTATTGTGGGTAATGCTTTCTAATTCTGAGGTCACCAGCCATACATAGTGAGGGTGTAGCTCAAATTAAACTAACACAGTCTATTTTGTCTTCCCTTCCTTTTCTTACCAGCAGAGGTATTTCACCACTTCTTGCAGCATCGTTGATCCATGCTGCAGTTCATGAAGTTCTCCAAACAGACTTGACTGAATTTAAGCTGCAAAATGTGGAAACTGAGGGAGAAGCTGATGAGGAAAGGTTCACCTGTAAGTATACATTTTCTTTCTGTGGTTTTCCCAGAGGCTCTGTCAGAAGACTCCAGTGTTTTGAAATGTTTCCCAGATTATTTGGTTAGGCTGCCTGGCAAGCAGCAGTGAATGGAACTTTATTTGCATCTATTGGGTATCTGTGGGATGAATAGAAGCTGTGCTAGTATTGTGGGCAACTTGCAAATGTGGTGTCTGGAGCCCTGGACTGATTATGTGGATTGGCATTCTGGAAAAGTTAGAGAGGGCCCTTTTCTCTTTGGTAGGCTGGCCTTAGCTAATACTCCTATGTTTTGACATTGGCATGATCACAGTTGCTGTTGTGCAGCCACACCAACACCTTAAATTCATTCGTATAAACCATCTTGCTTTTGTCTTGGGAAGCAGATTTGGGGACCTCTGGCCTCTCCACAACCTTCACATCCTGAAACTCCAGATCTTTTTCTTGGCAAGTTCTCAGGAGTCTCTGTCTTTATTAATTTCTTCTCTTCCCACCCTCCCCTGGTGGGGATGCTGAGGGACGAAACACCTGATGCATGTTTTTTGTACCTGGTGCCTGCATTTTCTCCTGAGTGAACTGGGGAGGGAACAGACCTTGGTAGCTGAGTACTGGGTTTGTGCCTCGTGTAACAGATGGTCCTACTGCATTTACGTGCTGAAGTGCTTAACATTAGACTTCACCAAACCTGCAGTCCCAGTGCCAAGAATTTAAATGGAGCAGGATGCAGGCAGAGCAGAAGATAAAAATGGAAGAGAGATGTCTTAGGCAAACTAGTCTGTCCTGTAAAGGGAAATACTTGCCCTTCCATTTTCCTGGGATGACTTGCAAGGCAGCCCAGCGTGCCCGAGAGGATGCTCCATGCAGAGTGCGGCAATGGCCAGGATACAAGACTTTCCAGAAGCCTGTTTCAGGATTCACCTCCAAGTGTGCAATGGCAGGAGAGGGAACACAGTTAATCAGGTCTTGCTGCACCCTGTGTCATCCCTCACCTTAATGCTTGTGACCTGCCTGGGGAGTCTTGGTGAGTTTGGAGCACTTTGCGTGGCAAGAGTTGGCTTCTTATCGGCTCTGCTGAGGTCTAAACAGCATGTCCTGGCTTTCCTCCTTGGTGCAGGGCTGGAAGGGTTCACCTTGGCCAGCCTTCCTCTCCAGGGCTGTCAGGGTGCCCCGGGCAGCCTTGTGCCCCCGGCCCTGTGCCGCTGCCCGGTGGTGCTGTGCGGGGCCGGAGCGCAGCAGCCCCTTGTGCAGCTGGCCAGGGCCTGCATCAGCCCCTGGGGGTGCTCTGCTGGGAGCAGGCTCTGCAGGCTGCCCAGTTCCTGCAGTTTCTTCCTTCTCTGTTGTCTGCCTGTGAGCATGGACCTCACTGCAGCTAACCTGGCCTGGAGCAGGACTCTGCCTGCGAGGGGGAGCCTGCAAATATGAGTTCTGTGTAACCAGATCACTGCAACAGTAGGATAATACATAAGTGCAGGCAGCAGTGCTAGCTACAGCCTGGCTTTGTGCAGAGGAAACTGAGGGAGATCAAGATACTGATCTTTCATAACTAGAAGCTCTACATTTTGCTTACAGCAACATCCATAAGCATAGGCAAAGTCAGAAAATCCTTAGATGAGTTCCATCTTGAATAAGTTCAGGTTCTCTCTCATGATTCCTTGTTGACAAATGCCCCAGAATCTTCCCTGTCCTGGTGGTTGACACCTTCTTTCATTTCCATCTTACATGTTCCTGTCTATTTTATGCTTGTTCATTCTTGTGTCACCATTGCCATTTAGATCAAATCACTGTTCACCATTCCCCTGTTGAACAGGATGGAAATCTGCTCATTGATCAGCTGCTTGCATTGCCTAATCTCAGCAAGGAATAAGTACTTTAAAGGTGTTCATTTTTCTGCACATTTGGACTGTGTGTTTTTTTCCCCTATCTTGTAATTGCTATTAAATCACTTTAACAGTACAACTAGGAAGAAAGATGTTCCCTGTGCTACAGCACGGTATGGACTCTCTCATCCTGCACTGCAGTAATAACTCTGGCAAAAAAAGGATTCTTGGAATGAAAGAGAAGTGATTATGTAAGAGCAAGGTGTGTGTGCCTGAATGAGTACCACTGTTTGTGGTATACTGCAAAGGCATTTCTGGTGTTAAGGTACCAAATTCTGTGTCAGATTTCACAAGCTTAATATTTAAACAGCAATATGTGTCTGAGTCTTCTGGTCAGTATTAATCTAGACATTTACAGGTATGTAAACTAACAGCTGTAGACAAGGCCAAGATGCTGTCCTGTTTAGTTATTTTGTGTATAGAATGACTTAATATTTAAGGGTTTTAATAAATTCCCCATTCACACCTGTCTATTAAGCAAATCAAAAGTAGTTTTGGTTAATGTCTAGTGGCTGCTAATCAAATATCTGTGCATAAATTTAAGCTTTCAATTCTCCAGACACAGATGCATCTGAAGCTGTGTCCATCCAGTGTTGCTGAGAAAATGAAATGCTTAAGAACAAGGAGTTACAGGAATTCTGAGGGAGCTTTAATGCTACCAGGGTTGGCAGGTGCCAGGAGAGAATAGAAATAGGAAAGACAGTTCATGCACTGCAGTTCTTTAGGAGACACATAAGTGACTAGCAAATTATTGTTGCTCTGTAGATATTCTTTTCAATGCTTTCTGAAGTTGATTTAGCATTGAGGCATGGTGAGGTTCCTACTCAAAAACAAAACTTACACATTATTACCAGTTCTGAGAGAGGCTGAATTGCACAGCTAGACACAATGGCAAACACCAAACCATTCAGTCTGATGAACAGTAAGTTTGGATTAATTGATCTTTGGGATCTATCCAGAAAAGGATTTGGGTGTCTGGCCGAAGCTTTTCATGCTATGCCCAATGGGTGTTTACAGTTCTGCTCTGTAATGACAAAGCTGGAAAGGAGCGGAAGTGTTCTTGTATCTCTTCAGCTCCTACAACCATGTGTATTTAAAAAGATAAAGATAACAGATTAAAATTCTAATCTGTTCAGCTCAACTAAGAGTTGAGCTATTGACCTCAGCAAAACATTCTCAGACTTCCTTGTTGTTTCAGTGGAAGTGGTTCAGTAGGACATAACCTGACCCAAAGCCAGGGCAATGCTTTTTCAACCCTTGTGTCTAAGACAACAGCAATCTCATCTTGAAGGCTTTTTCTGCCCACTTGATTATTTCCTTTTTTTTTTTATTTCAGTAGGGAGGAACTCCTACCACTCTATCTTACTAATTTACTTACATAATAACATGTATGTCTAACATGCCAGACTGATTTCTTGGGTCTTTGTTATGATTTTTGTAATGTAATCCCCTGCTTGCTAAGACTGTTTTGAAAGAGAACTAGGAAGTAAAGGAGATGCTGTTATCCTTAATGTTATACTGGTTTCCATTGCAAATTTACATATTATACTCAGGATCCCATTTTAATTCTTGCAGAGCCTGTAAAGGCAGAGAGCTGGATGTGTGTGTGTGGCTGTAAGGAAAGAAACTTGAATGAAAGACAGACCAGAAGATGGAGTAATGTAGGAAAATGGGGCATGCCACTTACTGTTTTGTCTTTGTGCTGTCAGTGCTGGATGGAGAGTCACTGCAGCGCTGCTTCTTTAACAAGCTTCGGGACGTTTGCTCTGAGTGGCAGAACCAGTTGCCACCACTGAGGCCACTGAAGCGATTCCTGCTTGTTTCCATCCATGCCATCCGTAACACCCGACGGAAAATGGAGGACCGCCATGTTCTGCTCCCAGAGTTCAACCATCTCTTTGGTTTGTCAGTAAGTCTGGACAAAATTGGGGAGGCCAGTTTGCTTTTCAACATTTCTGTAAGCACAGTGGCCTAGTGATGGGTGATCTGTGAAATCGTAAGGATTTGTTGCCGCAAGTAATTTATCGTATCAGTGCCGGAGCAAAGACTGACTGACTCAGATTGCTGGGGGCTCACTTCTGCCCTTATAAACAAGTGATACAGGGACAATCTTGTGACTTTGGTTTTCATGTCATAAGTGATACAGGCAGATGGGAAGTTCACCTAGTGTTTACGTTGCTGGGGTTACAATGTTCTTGTGACTGCTACAACTTACGTATTGATTGAGAGCAGCCCTGAGGAGAAAGACTTGGGGGGGGTGTTGGCAGGAAGCTCAGTGTTACCCAGCAATGTACACTTGCAGCCCAGAAAGCCAGATGTGTTCTGGGCTGCATCAAAAGCAGCATGGGCAACAGGTCAAGGGAGGGAATTCTGCCCCTCTACTCTGTTTCTGTTAGACCCAGCCTGGAGTGCTGCATCCAGCTCTGGGTCCTCCAACATAAAAATGAGATGGACCTGCTGGAGTGAGTCCAGAGGAGGCCAGAAATATGATGGGGAGTGCTGGAGCACCTCTGCTGTAAAGACAGGCTGAGAGCTGTGGTTGTTCAGCCTGGAGGAGATGAGGCTCCGGGGAGACCTTACAGCACCTTCCAGTGCCTGCAGGGGCATACAAAAGGGGGGCTTTTTACAAGGGCATGCAGTGACAGGAGAAGGGGGATTGGCTTTAAACCAAAAGAGGGCGGATTTAGATGAGATATTAGGAAGAAATTCTTTACTGTTTAGGTGGTGAGACACTGGCACAGTTTTCCCAGATAAACTGTGGCTGCCCCATCCCAGAAAGTGTTCAAGGCTAGACTGGATGGGGCTTGGAGCAACCTGGGCTAGTGGAAGGGGTCCATGCTGGAACAAGACAAGCTTTAAGGTCCCTTCCAACCCAACTCATTCTATGATATTGAGAACAGAAGGGGGAAGAACAGCAGTTGTGTAAGTGCCAATTAATGAAACTGCTATGGGACTACATAACCAGCATCTGCTGTTTCAATTCCAGGTTATTTTCAAGGACATTAAGTGACTAACAGCAAACAAAGAAAAGTAATTTCCTTACAAAGTAGCCATTTTATCCATTTTGTACATGTGTAAACAGACTTAAATTGCTGTTTGTATGGAAGACAGCCCAGAATAAAGCATCTTTGCTATTTGGTACCAGTCTGTGAGCTATTTTGTTTTTGAACATGAATGTCTTCCTCTTGCTCCCTCCCTCCCTGCAAAAGGATGATGTTGATCGCGCTTTCTTTGCGGTGTTTGATGGTCATGGTGGAGTTGATGCTGCCAATTACTCAGCAACCCATTTACATGTAAACGTTGGGTTACATGAAGAGATTGTTCAGAATCCAGCTGAGGCCTTGAAATGCTCTTTCCAGAAGACAGATGAAATGTTTCTTTTCAAAGCCAAAAGAGAGGTGAGTGGGTAGAGATTAATTCCATTGTATTTAAATAACACTGAGAACTGTTGGACAACGTGGTATTATCCAGAAAATTCTGACAGTACGGTTTCTTTGAATCACTGACTTCTTGATGAAATTATGCTATGTATAAAGGTTTTCTTTGATCACATTATTTCTTATTTTGAGGAAAACCAAAATGACAGTGCTTGGAAGTTCAAGATGAGTAATTGAAAAGAAGTGTTAAAGGAATTTAAATGACTCCGACATTCCAGTTATTTGAGAGAACACTGCTGCCTCTTTACCTAAATTGGGCAGTCTCTAGATGTTCTGTTTTCCTACCTTTTACCTGGAAAAGAGATTTCTCTCTTCCTGATAGTACAGTTGCTGTCTTCCTCTTTCTCATCCCACCATTATTGTCTCAGGTGGTTGGTTGCAAGTGAAAAATGTGTTCTGTAATTTAAATCAGACTCTTCAGTTCACTAAACTTATTGATCGGCTTTGAATCTAGTTGGTACAATGAACATTCTTGCTTCAAATCTACATAATGGGAGGATGGTTTATTGCACAGGTTAATGAGGACTCTCTTATCATAGCAATAGATAGAAGTATTCATTGTTAATATCTTCATTCTTGTCAATGAAGTACAAAAGAGAGACCAGCATCTTCATGAGGTCTGACTCACTAATCTTTACAGGGAATGTAGGACTGTTGGATTCTTTCCTTTGTTGACATTCTGATTTAAATGTTCAAGGATAAGGGGATCTCGGCTGAACCAGGTGTCTGTAGTTGCTAGCCTGGAGAATTTGGAGAGACCTGTATGTGTTTGAGAAATGTTCATACTACTGAAATTCAGATCCTCTTGCTTTTCTGCGTGTCTCTGTGTTTTGAACAATATAGCTCTTAGTCTCCTAGAGCAGTTTTGGAATTAATAGCAGAGAAGGAAGAACATAACAGGGGCAGTATGAGCCATCTGCATATTAGAAAATGTGTTTGCAAGTAGTTTATTTCAAGTCTGTCTGCTAACTTGTACCTGTTTTCCAGGTACCTGAATTATGATTAGCAGGTCTCTTCTGCTGCATTTAGTGTGATTAAACCTAAGTTTGCAATATTGCTATGTATCCTAGCAGGGCTTGTTGAATATTCACCTACCATAGCTGTTTTCTTCTGCAGAAGCTGCGGAGTGGCACAACAGGTGTATCTGCGCTGATTGTAGGGAACAAGCTGCACATAGCATGGCTGGGGGACTCACAGGTAATGCTTGTGCAGCAAGGGAAAGCTGTGACGTTAATGGAACCTCACAAACCAGAAAGAGAAGTAAGTCTGACTTGGTTTGGTTTTGTTTTTTTCTTAAGTATATGGAATCAAGCCTTAAGTGTTTGGTGCTTTACGTAATGACACATATTGTGTGGTAGGATCCAGAGAATTAACAATTTCTTTTCTTGCATCTACTCCTGTGTCTTGAAGAGGTGATCCCTACACCTTGCCTGCTTCAAAGTACTGATGGTTCTGGTAGTCCTGATTTCAGTTCCTGCTCAGACTGTTCAAAATTTTAGCAATTAAAGACTTTCACAGGATTTTCTCGTGTGTGAATTTAAATCTGCGTGTTACAAAACAACTTATTATTTTGAGATTAATAGCTATTTAAAATGCCATCATAATGCAAGTCTTTCGTAACATGCTGTACTGTCATTGAAAAGCCAATGATAATCTACCGACCTAACTGGCTTAAAGTGTATTGCATTTCCTATCTATCTTAAATAGCCACATATTTTACCACATGAAATTGGATGGGTACCTTGTGAATTTCACTAGCATTGCCTGACCCTTTGCCTTCGTTGCTCGAATAGTTGCAATAACTGAGTAGTTAAAGAAGTATCAATGCGAATACTATTGTTACTTAGTCTAGTTATCTTGTATTTCATTCCACACAGTTATATATTTACCCAATTGCTGTATGGAATGGGAAGAAGTGGCAGGAAAGAGTACTTATCATTATAGGAAAGAACATGATGATACAAAAACTTTAGAATTCTACTTTTTTTTGTGGACAAGCCTTAGCATGGCTGTAAAGGAGTGGGTTGTTTCCAGTAAACCTAAGTGCATGTTTCTGTGCTAGGTTCAGATGTGTGTGTTTGCTATATTCATAGTATAAATACAGAAGCTGAAGCAGCATAGAAGACTGCATTCTGCTGTTTTTCAGGATGAGAGAGCACGGATTGAGACTCTGGGTGGCTGTGTAACCTACATGGACTGCTGGCGGGTTAATGGCACCTTGGCTGTTTCCAGAGCAATTGGTAAGATAAACCACCAGAATTGTACAGTTGGAATGAAATTTCACTGAAACACACCATCTGAGACTGTTTACTGTAACTGGTGTTTTGTTTGGCATCATCAAATAGTAAGTGACTTATTGTCTTTTCCATAAGGCAAGCTTACAGCTGTGGGACTTACACAGCTTGCAGCTAGATCATCCTGTTTGTTTTACCATGAGCATAGAATATGGTTTTGTTTTACATACTAGCCGTGATGGTCCCAATTCTTTTCTACTTCTGAGTTTGTTGCTCCTTTTAGATGTATTTGGTGCTGTGGTGTTTTACAGTAGCTTAACAAATGTACAGCAATAAATGTTTATCAAGCCTTCTTTATGTGCCTGAATGTCTGCTTAGTGGGAGTTTTATCCACTTTAATATTAATATATCTTTCTCCTGACTTCACATCTTTCGCCTTAAGTCAGATTGCTGAATCCTCCTTCAATTCACACATATCCAGCAATTTAAAGCATTTTAATTGTAGCATTCCAGAATCTTATTGAACAAGCTGATTTTGCTACTCACCAGTTAGGGCAAAAAGAGAAAAAGCCCTGAGCAATTCAGTAGATAACTGTAATGTATGAGTGGAATCAATATCAATCAGTAGAAATTTGTAGAATACTATTTGAATCAGTAGCAACCCGTATTTAGTAAGTTTGCCCATAGGAAACTGATGAGCTAAGCACAATGAGCAGATCCTTATGGCATTGTGCTGTATATCTGGATAGCTGAGAAAAATCTAATTTTCATAGACTTCTGAAGGCTGTACAAGAGGCACACCTGCAAAATCAAGGCCTGACTATTTCCTCATCCAAATATATTTCTGAGAGAAAAATCTTTGGAATAATTTCCTTAGTTTTCCCTGCAAAATTAGGAAGGCATAAATTAAAGTAACTCCTTTACTTGAAAGTAACTCCTCCTACCAAAACCTACTGGATTTCAGTAGGTTCCAAGTGTTCTTAAAGCAGCAAAGGTCCATTGCTTATTCCATAGCTTTTGACTACTCTTGTCCTGCATCAGGTACCTCTGTAGTATGATTTGTCTGTCCTTGAGGGTAAAAGTAATGGGTGAGTGAAGAAGTAACTGTTTACATTTGAAGTAATAAAGCCTTTGTTTTGATTGTTTTTCATAGGTGACATATGCCAGAAACCCTACATCTCTGGAGATGCAGATGGAGATTCCTTTGAGCTGACTGGTTCAGAAGATTACTTGCTCCTAGCCTGCGATGGATTCTTTGATGCCATCAAGCCATATGAGGTCGTAGACTTGGTCCTGGATCATTTAATGCAGACGAAAGGAGAGGGGCTCACAGCAGCAGAAAGACTGGTGGCTGCTGCCAAGGAAAATGGATCCAGTGACAACATCACTGTTCTAGTAGTGTTCTTGAGGGATCCTCAGGACATCTTGGCAGACTGTCTCAGAGACCCTAAGAGCCTTGGGACTGATGATAATGCTCAGAGGTCACCCCTTAATTTCCTCAGCTGCGAGGCAGCAGCCACACAGTGACAGAATCTGTTTAGTCCAGAACATTCAAATAACTTCACATAAGAAACTGCTTTCCACTGAAGAAGCCTCTAATACAGCAGGCAAAACATATCAGGAAAAAATGACAAATGGACAAACATTGAACAGAAAGGCAAGACTCCCTCTACTGAGTTCCCATTTGTCTTTTCCTTTGTTCCTTCCCCCTTCCCTGAAAAAACAGTGAGCAGACATGGAAATCTGAACAGCTGTTTTGTCTCTGGGAGCAGACACTGAAGTGTGTCCCAGGGCTGCTGGTCATATCCCTCTGCCCTGGAAGTGGTAAGAAACCATAATATGTATAAGCTAATGGGTGAGAATACCTGTTCATTAATTCTGAGTGAAAATTCAAATTAGTGCTTCAGAAGCACTCTGTATGTTGTTTTTAATTGTGATGTTACTTGGGAGATTGAAGGGGAGGAGCTCTCCCCATCACAGAAAAGCTTGTTACTGTGTGTTCTGTAGGAACAGGCTCGGTGAGTGTGGGACTAGGTGACACCAGTATGCTCTGTAAGGTGCTTTTGGTTTGTACCAAAGATGTGGCCCCTTTATTCGAACAGGAACATTTAATTTTGTGTACATGGAGAGGAGAAAATGAAACTGGATGCTCTGGAAAAAGAGCAGGAAAGCTAACTAGAAATATCCCAGGGAAAATAATATAAAATCAACTGCTTTCTGGGATACTCTGGTTTATAAACTGGAATCCAATGTACAACTGCACTGGATTATTTCTCCCTAACAAACATGCTTTATTGGATATCTGGCAACCTGAAAAGAAAGGACCCCTCTTGTTGTAGTTGAGAGACACCTTTACAGTATGTGTGCTCAATCAGGTAAATGTGCTCTTCCTGCCACTAATTTGTGTACTATAACAAAGGAAAATTTTATTTTTATTGTGTTTGTTAATTTTCTGAGCTTTACAGTTGGAGGAATGTTTTGCAGTGTTACTTTGTTTTGTTGTGGTTTTTATTTAAACTGGAATTTTAAAGTGGCTCTGTCTTTATTATCTGGTGTAAAAAAACTGACTACCCTCAAGTGCCTTAAATATTTCACCCAGGGATTGCTGGTTGCCTCTCATATTTTGTTGAGCCAGTTTATAGTGTTTTTAAAATGTGACTTTTTTTCTTTCATTAATGCACTTAAATGTTTCAGTTTCTGTGAATGATTTCAGTGGGAGCTGGGTTTCAGGAAGACATCTCCTTCATTGTTGCCAAATCTTGTGTATTGCAGTAAAAGTTTTACTGTTACTTAGCCCCTGCCCAGTGCTAAAAGTTCCAGTGAGTTATCATAAAAGTAACAACCTGAATCATTCTGCCAAGTTCACTTCTGACCTTCACAAGAAAATTTAGTAACACAAATTAGAAACAGTTTAATAACAGTTTTTATTAGCATATGGTTAATTTGGCCATACTTCATGACCTTTTGGGTCTAAATAACTTTCTAAGGAACTGTAAAGCCAATGTGAGGATGAAAGAGTCTTTATGAATGTGTGAGGTGTTGTGCAACTGTTCTGTGCATTATGTGCTAGAGCCTCCGGGTATGTTTTGTCTTGCCTGGCTAGCAGGACTCAAGGTCTGAAGGCTCAATGGTTAATTTGGTATTAATTTCTGTGTCTAAACAAAAAGCGCTATGCATCTGGCAGCAAGATTGTCTGCCTAATTTAGAGGCACATTTCACTGCAGTATGTTAGTCCTGTGGATTAAAATGAGTTGAACATTAATGTTGCTTGGGGAGGAAATTTAGGTAGAAGAGTTGAGATGGCTCAGAGGAAGAACAGAGCAGCACTGTTTATGTGCACAGTGTCTGTGGATCATTCCCTGGTGTGGGGGATGCAGTGACCTGAGTGAGTTGAGGTTTTTGCTGGATTACTACAGATGATTGTACAGCTTCATGTAGAAACTACTGCCTCATTGCACAGCAGCTTGGACAGTGACTACCTTGTTTGGCCATGCAACAGGAGCTTTTCTTCCCAGAAGGTTGTAAGCAGTTTTCCATCCTACATTTTGGTGTCCTAAAATAGGTGGAGAAGGCTCTCTGTGATGGCAGCCTGGCAGGGGAGGTGTAAGTTTCTGTAGCAAACCTACTTCAGTTAAGGGAGCTCTTAGAATGCACAGTAATCCCTTTGGATTTTTCATCTTATCTCTCTTTGGTTTCTCACACAGATATTCAATGTCATACTAAATTCTGATGCCCACTAGTGCCTCTTGATGTCTTGGAAATAGTTCTTATTATTAATATAGTAAGAATCATATATATAGAATTATTTCATTGCTATCTGAGGTTTATTAGGAGAAGAGGAAGCTACTGTATTTATGGAGGGAGGTTTGAAATGTTGGTAAGTTCATGTATGGTTTAATTTCCTAAACTTGCCAAATTTCCTCAAATGTGGAGGGGACTGAACAAGCCAAATTTTGTTTAATGATCCTCTTACTTCAACCTTTTCTGGGCAGATTTGCATTGCAGAGGAAACAAAGTCTTAAGTCTTTTGAGGGATACTTACAGCTGTGTGAGAATATCCCTTCTTGTTTCAAATACCCTGTCTTTGTTTTAAAGATGATCTATGGGAGCTAAGTGAAATGGGCCTTTAGAAAGCTGCCTGTGGCAGTCAAAAGTTTTAATTCTCAAGCTATGGTCTAGGGAAGAAATTCTGCATTCTGAGAAGCTGTCCCTTACAGACATAGGTGTGTTGATTCTGAGTGCCTCATTTCTTTGAGATGCAAGTGGATAGGAACAGCTTTTGGGAACTCATTCAGATTACAGTGTGGATTAAAAGTATTTCTTATTTTCAGAGACTTCTTACTAGCTTTAAAAAGTCTGGTCAGGTCTACAGGAGTTGTAATGGGCCAAAAAAAAGGCAGTTTGTATCCCATCAGTGCAATAAAAAGGTCTTAAAGTATCATCTGCAGGAAAATCCAAATACATTTGTAATTCTGTTTAGTGAGTATCCAACATATCTTTTGCTTATTATTCATACTTCTGCCTTTCCTTCCCTTCCCCCCATTCTCTCCTACAAAGACACATACCTAAGACAGTGAAGTCTTCTGGGTCTGACATAGACAACATTAAGATTTTACAAATGACATTTGTTGGAGTGCTCATTTTGGCTTTTTTTTTTCTATTTCTGAGAATACAGATGATAGAAATGCAGGAAAATTTTTAGAACAGAGGGAGATTAAGTAAAATCCACCCTCTGAGTGATGGAGGAGTGAAAGAGAGAGACAGGAATGCATTTAAGTATTATTAATGCCTATTTTAAAAAGGAAGTGGGCTGGAAAATAGAGCTACAAATGTCAGTTCTTCAGAGCAAAATACCAGTGCTTGAAAGAATTAGAAACACACCCATTAAAAAGGGAGAACTCAGCTGTGGTAACTGTCTTCACACAGCCAAGGAAGGAATCACACTAAAAGTGTCCAGGGTGACTTACTGTGACCCCTCACCACTGCCTTGGAAGCTAATGCCTCTAAAAGGATTTTTCCAAACATCCTCAAGTGTAAGGTGGTGCTAAGATGGAGCATCCAGTGCCTGCAGTCCCTGGTCACTGTGCCACTGCTGCTGTGAGTAAACGTTGTGCAGTGTGTTAATGAATCCATGCGGCTGGTGAGCTCTGGGAAGATGAGTAATTGGGCACAGAGTGGTTACAGCCGAGTTGGCAGTTGAATAGTGTTAATCACAGTGATGACTTTAATAGCATTTAATAGACACTTACTTGAATTCAAAGTCAGATGAGATACTGCTCTTTTAAAAAAGCATTTCTAGTGCCATTAACTTGCTGTCATGAAAAGCCACTAAAATTTCCATTTTTTTGTTGAATGTTGAGAAAAGTGCTTCTCTTGCTTTCTGAATTCTGGAGAGAAGTTGGCTGTTTGCACTGGAAAACCCGTTTTCAGTTGACAGCTTAAAGCAGCTGTTTGGTGTTGAAGCTTCCGTCCACGCAATCCTTTAAAAACCGATAAAAAGATGTTTCCAAAACAAGTGGCTAAGGAGCACAGGTATTTGTAAATGGCATTGCACAAAAGGTAACCAGCAAAACCCCTCAATCTAGAAAGGGCATAGACAGTAAAGCCTAAATCAAGATTCTGACTCCATTCTGTGTGAGTTTGACTCTGTTGGGTAAGTTATTTGTATTCTGATGGATGCAGGTGCTGACTGCACAGCACTGGCCATGGTCTGTTTCTAGTCTTACAGTACTGAAGTACCAAGAAAATGTTTCAGGAGAAGGTGGGGGGATGTTAGCCACAACAGAGCAGATTGCAGATGATTCGTGTATAATTTAGCTCTAGTTAAACCTGAATTAAATTTCCCTGCTTAGTTCTATTACTGTCCCTTTTACAATTGGGCCCATGCCTTCAGGCAAAATCCTGCTAGGAAGAAATGGTCCATTCCCCCTTTGTGTGGAGCAAATGCCATCCCGGAAAGGTGGGAAAAGGAGAAAAATAAGCTTTGAAGTGAGTGCAGAGCTTCCTAATCTACATGAAGTCATGTATTCTCCCTGAACACAAGTTTATAGCAGGTCTGGTTGGATTTGAACAGTTCTGCTGGACAGCAGTGGGGTTTCTGCCAAGCTAATCATAACCTTTCAAACAGCACTAAAACCAAGAGGTTGGTCCTCTCTGCATTACTAAATCAAGCCACTGAACCAGCCAGCCCTGTGGAGTGTTTGCTTTGCAGTGTTGACAGCTCTAAGAGCTAAACCAGACACTTTCTGCATGTGCTTTGGTTGGGTTTAATATATTTCTTGAATTTTAGTTTATCTAAAGCTATTTTTATTGATATCAGTCATGTCAGCTGAAAAGTAATCAAATGGAGACATGAAGGAGTGACCAGACCTCTGCACATCTCTGTCAGACACTTAAGATGCTGCCTTAAAACGAGCTGGTAGGCTCTTGTGGTAACTTACCTCTGAATGGAACAGGAACCCAAAACCTTATAGAGAACCACTAGCACCTTTATTTTGGTGTCACCCATCAGAGGCTGAGCACTCACAGGCTGCTCAGCGTTCCTGGTTTAATGTGTTTTCCAAGCTGCACAGGCTGCTGGTGCACACAAAAGCAAACAAGAGGCAGCTGTGTTGGCTGCATAGAAAATTCAGCAAGATGCAGCTTTTGTCAAACAGAAGAGGACAAAATCAATCAGAAAAGAAATGTTTTCAAGCTTCTTGGAATGCAAACAATGGAATGAAAAAAAAGGCAGCCTGGAGGAGTTGGCAGTGCACTGTCGGCTGAAAACCACTGCATTGTAATGTCTGCTTTATTTTGATAACAAACTCCTCTCAGTCAGGATTTTATGTCTTATTATGTGCTTTTTAGTCTGAAATGAGAAGATACATTCAGCTCCTTAGAAAGTTAAATATATCTGAGCTTTGTGACTAGTTAGATTGCAATTACTGAATTTTTCTCTCAGCTGTTAAGCCTGATTACTAATTTCCAGGACAGAGTAATATATCAAGTTCTGAACTTACTAGTGATTAAATGGTTCTGGATTTCCATGCACAAGAACTTCATTGGTCCTTCCTGATCTAGTGGATCACTCCTTGAAGTTAATTATCATTTGTGTGGCAATACATTAGGCATGTGGAAGGTTTGTTGCTTTGACAAATGAAGCTGGAAGGTGTGACCATCACTGCCTCATCGAACTATTTATCCTTTATCTAAGCAACGATGGTTCTTTTTGGATGTCCAAGGATAAAGAGATAATAGCTAGGAAACTAGAGTGATCCTATGGGGACCTTCTCAGGGCAATAAATATTATGACTTCCTTTTTTTCATGTTGTCCATTCTAACTTTGTTAAAAGGCATTCTGCTGAATATTGGATGATTAATGCAGCTTTTTTCTTTTTCTGTTTTCCACTTTTTTTCTTTCAGTGCACTTAACAATAGCAAGATATTTGTTTTATTGGGGGTTAAAACTTTATACTGACAAAAAGGCCAGTTTAAAGTTTTAACTATAAGTACTCATAATTTAATGTATTCAACTACTTTTAACTTCCTCTATGGAAAGTCAGTTCTGCTCTGTCACCTCCTTATTCTCTTTCCAATTTTCTTTTTCTTTTATATTTTATGTCCTTTTACATTGTTATACCCTCCCCCCTAAAATGCTGCTTCTTAGAGTCTATTGGCTGTTAAGTCAGTTCAGTTGCTACTTTATAATTTTAATTTCATCTGTGTTTGTAGTGAATGTGGTCCAATCTTTGAAGGCCTGCAACACCAACAGTGTAAGAAGTACCATGTTAGCTAGGAAGATAAGAGACTGCAATAACTGTTGTGTCTTTGGCATGGACCAGTATTGGATGTCTAAGAAGAAAATCCTGTTATTTGCATGTTATTCCATAGGAATACTTTAGCTTATTTCAGATAACAGTAGCTCTCATCCTGATCACAGGACTTTAGAAACATTCTTGTCTCTACTTCCTTGTTCCTGCAGATTGTTTGTGTTTGCAAACATTTGCACTGTTTAGAGTGGGGGGAAAAGTTTTCTAACTTCCTTCACCTCCTCAGCTCTCTCTCTCCCCAGCTGACCAAGCAGACAGGTTGCTAACAGCAGCACATCAACCTCTCAGGCAGTGGAATTCTTCAGGGTCTGCTCTGTACAGTAACGTCAGTCCTGTGCTTATGTAGTGGTAAATTAGACCTCTGTAACTACTGCTGACTTAAAAATGTGTTCTTATCAGTATTAAAATAGTACAAGAGCTGTTTCTTTAGGTGTATTTCTTGCCACTGTGTTGGCTAATGAACCTTGATTGAAAGTAAGAGGGCCAGTGACTCTGAAGTAGGAGCTGTTAGCCAAGTGTTGTAGAATCATAGTCCTTATTTATTTTGTATGCTAATCTGCACTTGTGACCCTGAGCAGAAAAGCTGCAGTACAGCAGGTTTTATAAGCTGTGGCTTAACCAGTTATCAGGTCCCTTAAAATCCTTATTTAAGCTGACTGGTTTTATGCACAGGTCAGAAACCTGTTGTCATTGATCATTAAATGCTATGCATATTGTACATTCATTTACATGAATTGTTCTAATAGTGCTTGTGTGTATTATGCTACATTGCCATATTTTTTATATATGTATGTATTGCATGAGGTTTAATTGTTGGGTTTTTTGTATGGTCACTTTTGTATTCACACAGTGCCTCATGTATCTCTTTGCATATTGCAAGTTGTTTCAAAGCAGTGACTGGAAACAGGTGAGAACGAGAACTCACCACTGTAGGATCTGATGTTTATGAAGTGTCAATAAAGTATAGTGATTCAGAGTACTGTTTGTTTCTTTTCTTAAATGTATTTTTCATTGTAATACTTCAAGTAGCTGCACCTGCTGTGCTTACGTTGTATATCTTTGAGTGGTGATCCTGTCACCCCATCTTGCCTTCTTCTGTAGGGATTTTTGGGGAAAAGAGACCAGTGGAAGCACTAGAAGGAAACAATCCTTGGGATCACACAGTGTGCTTACTTGAAGAGATGAATGGCACTAAAACCACCTTAGCACTGGGTACCTCCACTTAATTGATTTGATCTGTTTGATTTTGTTCTTTTTACCAGCTGACCACATTAACAATGCAGGCTAAGTTGGGTTGGGTGTACTACCTATGTCTTACAGGAGTGGGATAATGATCTGAAAGACCCTGTTGCAGCTGACAGTTTGTTGTTTGCTTGCATACTTGTTAAAGAAATGGTCTTCAACCGCTGAAGTGGAAGGATGGAGAGTGAATTCTTAGAGTACATTAGGTCTAATATACTACAGAACATAGAGGAAATTCTAAGAAGGTAACTGGCAAAATATGGCTTGGAAGCTAAGCTAATCTATGTGATTGTTTCTGAAGTGCAGGTGTTTGTATCCTTAGGAAAGGAAGACATAAGGAGAGCAGGACAGAGATAAACTGGACAAAAGGCAAACTTTCATAGTCTTGGGGATTGGAGAGATGAAGTCTTTCAGGCAGTTTGTCTAAATGCTTTTGTATTTATCCTAGTGAAGAAAATAAAAGTCCACTAAGAACTCAGGATGCTGCATCAGAGGGAAGCAGATATTTCTTGAAATACAAAAATAAGTGGAACCATAATGAATTATCAGGTAGATTCTGGTGGGCATGTTTGAACCTACTTTACATCAAGCTTCAGATCTCTTGAAAATGTCTTTCATTTCATGGCTCTGGTTTGTGGGGTTTGGTGTTTTTGTTTTTTTTTTTTAACAGTAAGAATTCTAGGGGTGAAAAGTCACTTGTAATAATCTATAGAAGACCAGCAAATTCTCAGAAAAGTGTAGGCTGGGGATTTGCTTGACTAGGTTTAGCAGCAGTTTCCCAGCCTGTGATTCACTGAGCTTACCAGGGAGCAGAAGCAGCAGACTGCCACTTTTCTTTGATGGTTTGGTAAAGTAGCTATGGGAATCCATCATCCAGTTAACTCTACAGTCCAAAGGCAACTACAGCTGCTCTTTACCAGTAGCAACACAGAGCTGAACAAAGTCACTCCAGCATCTCATAGGAACCTTGGCACTTCCTAGCAAAGGGTGCTGCCTTCTATAGAGCCCATTCCACCTGCAGTTGAGAACAGGACTGGACATAACTATTGTTTCTACTTGCTGGTGCCCAACATTGGCTTTGCTGTGTCCCTTTGAATAGTAGGAGGTGAAATCTAGACGTTGCTGATTCTTGTTGGCTGTGCAGTCTCACTCCTGACTGTTTTCTCTCTCATCTAGCAGATCTCCAAGCCAGCCTTCTGCTTTGTGACCCCAGTCACTGCAGGCTCCATTGCTGGTGGGTTTGTGCAAGAAGCAATAACTATGGGAGTGAATGTAAAACCTTGGTTTAAAGCTACATGAAGCTGAATTTTGATGCCACTGATGGGGTGTTATCTATCTTGATTGTTTGGGCAAGGAATAACAAATCTTCATGTCCTGTTTAACCACACCCAGTTGATGTATGTTTCTTTGTGGACAGTGTGTTGTAAAATCTGTAGCCACTCCTTTCCTAGACTGTAGAAAGTAATGAAATAACAGTGATGATGAGGCAGATGATTTCAGCCTGAATTAGTATCTGTTGCAACACAGTCATGAGCTGTTTAATCCTCCTAGAGCTACTCAATTTACCTTGACTAGTATTTGCTGATTTCATCCTGGTTCTCTAGAAACTTTGCTGGGGGTTGCCATGCAGAAAAAAATTCTTGTTCTGGTTTGATCCCTGCTGGCAACTAAGTACCATGGAGCTGCTCACTCCCTCCTCCCTGCCCCACATCCAGTCAGGAGGAGAATCAGGGGAAAAAATTAAAACTTTTGGGTTGGGATCAGAATAGTTTAATAATTGAAATGTAATAACAATTATAATAATAACAAGAATAAAAATAATAGTAATTAAAAGTTGAGAGAGAGGAACATAAACAAGTGAAATGAGGGATGCACAATACAATTTCTCAGCACCTGCTGAGTGCTGCCCAGCCTGTCTCTGGGCAGTGATCCACCTCTCCCAGCCAGCTGCCTCCAGCTTATGCACTGGGCATGATATTCTGTAGTATGAAATAGCCGTTGGCCAGTTCAGGTCAGTACTGGCCATGTTCCCTCACAGCTTCTTGTGCACTTCCTCACTGGCAGAGCCTGGGAAACTCAAAAGTCCTCGATTAGCACTGCTTAGCAACAACTACAACATCAGTGTGTTATCAACAGTATTCTCACACTGAATCCAAAACACAGCACTGTACCAGCTACTAGGAATAAATTAACTCTGTCCCAGCCAAAACCAGGGCACAGCTCTACCAGATCAGCCTGGAAATGCCTGTCCTCTCCACCTGTGATGTGCTGCTTCAGAGACTAGGAGAACTTTCAGAAATACGGGTTCTCCTCTAGTAATGCAGATTTCATGTCTCTGCGCTTTGGTGAGGGCCAGACAAAACAATTTCTGCATCTGGATCAAGTTTGCTATTCAAGTAGCACTAATATAGATTACAGGCTTTCATCTTCCTGTCTCTGCTTCTTTAAGAAATCAAGCATAACCTTGAGTATGTCATGCAGAAAGTTGCTTGTAAATTATGTGCAGCAACTGTAATGGGTATTTACATGTTTCACCAGACTGATAATGCAGTTTTGCACATGTAACTGTGCCGATGTCTTATGGTCAATATCCCTTATATAAAAAAGCCCTAAACAACCTTGGGGTTTTTTTTCAAGGTGTTGAGCTGTTCTTGCACTTTTCTGGTTTGGATATCTAACAAAATCTGTTACCTGTTGCACTACAGCAAATTCTTAATATCTTGTTAGATGCTGTTTGACATTTTTGTTTTGCTTTGGTTTGGTTTTTTTTACTGGAGTTAAACCATTTTGAAGCTTGAGTATGCCATATTCTCATGTCATTATATTGAGCTGTTTGGAAAGAATCTTAAGTTCTCATTAGAATGAGAAAATATTTAAATGTTTAAATGCTGCAGCTGTTATCCACCCTTCAAATAGAAGTAGCTCTTGGAAAGAACTATTTTGAACATGCCTTGACAAAGATAAACCTCATTTTATACAAGAGTTCACTGTATGCTTGAGGCACATAGTAAGGCAAGAAGAAGTCTTTTGCAGAGCCTAAAAGAAAAAATTCAAGCTATGTTGTGGTGAACCAGAGTAGCTGCAGCACTTTGGTCTGCAGGTTGGCGATGTTCTATTTTCCTTGAAAAAGATTACAAGAACAATTGAAAAAAAACTTCCCACATCAGTCCGGGCTGTAGAGTAAGCACTTCCAGGAAAATGCCTGTGACACCTTGGACCCCACCTGATTTTCTGTACAGACTTTTGGCTTCTGAGCCCTTGCAGACGCCAGGACACTGCTCCTGTGGCAAGGTAAGGCGGGAGGGGCTCGGCCCGGCAAAGGCAAGTGTTTGTGCTGGTGCCCGAGTGTTCCTCCAGGGCTGTGTGTGCCACCCCTAGAGGGCTCTC
Organism: Acanthisitta chloris; assembly: GCF_000695815.1. Taxonomy (NCBI): domain Eukaryota; kingdom Metazoa; phylum Chordata; class Aves; order Passeriformes; family Acanthisittidae; genus Acanthisitta; species Acanthisitta chloris. Next base: position 29,950 of record NW_008674775.1, read on the forward strand.
GCTTTCCTTTGGCCGGAGCCAACCAAAGAGCAGTGGAGAAGGGTACAAGATTTTGACCATGGCCACAAACTGTTCAAAAGAGCCCTTTGCATATTGTCTCGTTCCCTTAATAATTTCATCTTGCACTGGAAAGCCGAGTGGGAAATGTTTCTCTGCATGATAACTTCCTTCCTTCTTCTCCTTCCTTCCTTCCTCTCCTTCCTTC
>NW_008674776.1:0-348 GCF_000695815.1 Acanthisitta chloris
GGAAAGCGAGTGGTTCTCTAAGCGCGGCCACGTCGATGCGACCTAGGCGGCCAAAGCGCTGCAGCTGGGTTGGAGGGACACCTGGGGGAGGGGGAGAAAGTGGGTAAGAAGGGTCTGTGGGCATTGAGACCCTCACAGAAGAGCCTCAGGGCTCAATATATGCTGGGGAGGGGAGAGCCACAGCCGTGGCTGCCCGATCCCTAACAAAAACCTTATCCCAGGCTCTCACCCAGCGCCTGTGCAATCTGTGCCGGAGGGAAAAGCACCTGGAGGCAGCGGTTGAGGTAAGGCAGCAGATCCTCCAGGAAGGCTGTACAGAATTGGGCAAAGAGCTCCTGCTCCCTCCTG
>NW_008674776.1:394-696 GCF_000695815.1 Acanthisitta chloris
GTCACCTGGGGAGAGATGCACAGGTAGCATTTGGGGGTGACAGTGGCTAACTATGAGCCCAAATGGGCAATAAGGTCAGTGGCATCTGGACTGTATCAGCCAGAATGTGGCTAGCAGGACCAGGGTGGTGATTGTTCCTCTGTGCTTGGCACTGGTGAGGCATCTTGAATCCTGGGTGCAGTTTTGAATCTCTCTCCAAGGCAGATATTGAGAGATTGGAGTGTGTCAAGGGCATGGAGCTTGGGAAGGGTCTGGAGAATTTCTGAGGGACTTGGGGCACTCAGCCTGGAGAAAAGGAGGCT
>NW_008674776.1:983-1400 GCF_000695815.1 Acanthisitta chloris
CCACCCCTGCCACAGCTGCTCAGGGCAGTGGTGGAGTCACCATCCCTGGAGGGATTTAAAAGCCATATGGATGTGGCATCTGGGGATATGGTTAGTGGTGGCCTTAGCAGTGCTGGATCGGACTCCATAACCTCAGAGGCTTTTCCAACCCATATGTTTCTATAGTGCAAGACAAACCCATCCCCGTGTTCTCCCAGGACACGTCTCAGCCCCATCCCTTGCTGCCTCACCTCCCCGAGGGCACTGTCCAGGCAGGCAGTGACATCCTGTGCCAGGGCAATGGGGCAGCAGAGCCGCAGGTCATTGAAGGCCACCAGGAGGCCGTTGAGGAAGCAGGCGAGGGGGGGAAAGTCCAGCAGCACCATGGGGGGCTGCAGCGTCCCGGGCTGGGCCGCGGGCACCGGCACCACTGCGCTG
>NW_008674777.1:0-834 GCF_000695815.1 Acanthisitta chloris
GGGAATTCTTCTCAGCGCATAGAATCTCTAAATGTAAATATGGGGGACCCTAACTATTACTCTTCTATTAATTATCCGGAGAATGTTTTACTGTAAAACCGAAGTTCGTTACTGCATCCACGTATGACCCCGTTGAATTTTGGAAACAGATGAAATTAATAGCCGCTGCTAACGGGGACATGGAAGCTGCGGAACAGATCTCAGTACCTATGCCACGAGAGGGCGCGCGCACCCAAGATTTTGGCGAAGGAGGACTCAGAGCGTTTCCAGTAGTAAGGGGTAACGGGAACGCACCTGATCAGTACGTTCCTTACAAATGGCAAATTCTTACAGATTTGCGCCAGTTAGGCACTAAGCATGGTTTGGGATCTCCGGTAGTGGTAAATATGTGTAATTTTCTGGCTTCGGAAGAAATCACCCCTTTTGATGTGAAGCAAATTGCAAAACTGCTTTGCTCCCCTGTGCAGTACTTAGTGTTTGAAACTGCTTGGCAGTGGCTTGCTGAAAAGCAATCCCTGTGTAACCTTGATATGCCTCAGGATGACCCGCACTTTGGGGTGGGAATACCTCAGCTTTTGGGGGTACATCCAATAGACAACCTGCAATTGCAGGCACGATTACACCCTTCAATATTGGCACAGGTGGGCTGCAGGCTCTGCTAAAAGTAGCCAATATGTCAGTGCCAACCCAAAGGTATTCTACAATAACACAAGGTCCTCAAGAACCATACCTGACCTTTATTGAGAGTTTACAAGATGCAATGAGCAAACAAATTTCAAATCATGATGCGAGAAATCAGTTACTTTTCAATTAGCACGGGACAATGCAAATGAT
>NW_008674778.1:0-337 GCF_000695815.1 Acanthisitta chloris
CACCCACCTGGGCACCCCATTCCCCAGGGAAAGCGCTTTTCCTCCAGCAGTGGGACCCCTGGCCGAGCCTCTGCTCCCCCTGAAAACCCCACACGCCCCATTGCCCCACGCCACTTGTTTTTTCTGCCTCGCTCCTGTTGCGTTTTGGGTGAGTCACGCAATTAATCCCTGCTAATTGCCTTCTCTGTATTGCTTTATGCCCTGTGTTTAAATTCCTTTGTATCCTTTGAGCTGAAAAATAATGCACTGAGAGCAGGGACTGCTTTTGCCAAAGGGATGTTATTCTCCTGGCTGTTCCTTGAGCGTGGCCGCGGGCGTGTGGCTGGTGGGAGGGCAG
>NW_008674778.1:412-2820 GCF_000695815.1 Acanthisitta chloris
GGGTGGGCAGCACCATTTCGAGCCCCCCAAGGCTGGGGGAGGCTGGTTTCGGGGGGTCTGTGGCTGCCCTTGCCCTGTGTGGACGTGGTTGGGGCACTGCCTGTGCTGGTCCTGCTCCTCCCAGGTGGGATGTTTGCTGGAGGAGGGCCTGGGCCCTGCAGAACTGGGGTTGGAGCAGGGAGGCTTTGCTGCAGCTGTTTGCTCTGCCTGGTGGGCACAGCAGGAAGGAGGTGCCAGGCCTGGGCTGCTGCAACCGCACTGGTGTCTCCTGTGTCCCAACTGGATGCTGAACCCTTTGGCTCTGTGCATTGCAGCCAATGTTGGCCATGGAGCCTTGAATTGTGGGGCAGCTCCGGTACTGCCATCCCCTCCAGTGGCATTGGAGGTGTCCAGACACCCTGTCCCTTGGGAGCATCACTGCTCCCTGGACATAGCTCCCCACTCCCACCGGTGATGCCGCTCGGCGTCGGCCTCGCTTGTGCGCCGCCGTTCCCCGGCATAAATCACAGCTCCTTGGCTGCAGCTCTGAAGTGCCAGGCCTGTTGCAGGTCCCTGCACCAGTATTTTGTCCCATCGTGCCTCTCCCTGGCCACGGCCTGGTCCCTGCTGCCAGTGCCACTGGAGAGCCTCATGCCACAGAGCGGGAGGGCAATGCCACAGTGCCCAAGGATGTGCCCACTGGTGCTGTGCCGAAACCAGCACTCCCAGTACATCAACTCTGGATCTCGGGAAAAAAAAGGAGCAGCCTGAGCAAGGGGCTCCGCAGCCCTCATCCTGCTGGAGCCCTTCTCGCAGAGCTGCTGGGAGCATCCCCCTTTTACAGCAAAGCTCCATCTCCCCCTGCCCCAGAGCTTCCTCGCGCCAGGACGCACCTCGCTCCGCACCCCAGCCCATGCGCTCTCCCTCCACCCACAGTGGGGCTGGATGATGCTTGGATGCATCCTGCCCCATGCAGGAGGTTCCCTGAGGAATCTTTTTCCCCTCCCCAGACTGCAGCAGCGGGGCCAGACCGTGTAAACACTGCGAGTATCATCTGATAGCAGCGGCACTCGGGCTGGAGCTGCTGGGGAGCGGTTGCATTGCCAATATATTAAATAACTCCCCGTGTAATGTATGCCCAGGTTATTGCGGAATTCATTTTATAATAAGAGCACTGGGATGCACTTTATTAATCATTCTGTCTAACAACCTGCACTCCACAGTTTCGGTTTGATTTGATTCAATCCTGTCTTTCTGCAAAATATATGGCTGAGTGGGTCGGATAATGTATGGCTTAATTTAGAGTTGTATGGGTTTGAATTACCATTTTCATAATGTGCTGTGCATTAATGTGTTGCATCATTTATACAGAAAAATGTGCGAGGTTTCAAACCTCTCCAGGAGGCAAAAGTCACCTAAAGGGAACGTGGAGCGATGCAAAATAGGCCTTTTCAAACCCAGCTGGGGCTGGGAGGACACTGATGAGCGTTGGATATGGGGCCGGCAGGGTCAAGGCCATGCTGGTGGCTTCTTTCCCCATGGCACAGCAGCACCTTCTCCAGCTCGTCTCGAGCTGCCAGGGACCTCCAGCGCTTGACTCGGCGGTGCCCCCGGTGCCAGCGCTCGCCGCAGTCGCGCCCGCCGTCACTCACCCTGCGCCGCGAGGAAAAAGCTCTGATTATCCAAATACAGTCATTAAAGGGGAAATGTGTTTTTAGGACTGTCAGAGTGATTAATGAGGGTTAGCAATCCTTGCAAATGCACTTGTTTAGTCTAACTGGCAGCCTCTCTTCTCCTATTGATTTATCGTGGCAGTTGCTGGGGCCGCGGTGCGTGTGGAAGGAGCCGGGGACCGTCGGAGCAGGGAGCACGGTGAGGGGCCGGCACGGCACGGCACGCTCCGCCGTGCCAGAGGCAGCTGAACAAAGGCAACATTATACCTCGTGCCGGGGAAGGAATGACTTGGACGCACACTCGAGCCGCTCCGCGTGCCTTATAAATATCCCCGTCTGTAGCGCCCGAAGCCCAGCTGACCACAGCCGCGCTCTCTGCCCAATAAATCTGTGAATGAAAGAGCCAGGCGCTATTTTTTTGTTGTTGTTGTTTTCCTTCCTCTCCTGCACACAAATCCCTGGTGTTTTTTAGGTGATGCAGAGGTGTCTGCCCGCAGATATACAAGGCGTTTCTGAGTCCGGAGCGGAGCACGGCGTCCTCAAGGGCCGGAGCACGCCAGCCAAGGGGTCACGTTGGGATGCAGAGGCACAGGCCGGAGCAGAGCGATGGTGGGTGGATGAGAAGTTTCTCAGCTGGATAAAGCAGCTTTTCTTTCCACGTGAGCACTGGTGGAAGCCCCGGAGAATACAGGCTCTGTGTTTGTCCTCGCAGCCGGAGTGGTGTGGACACCTCCTGTCCCCCTGCCCGCGTCCCCC
>NW_008674778.1:2902-5962 GCF_000695815.1 Acanthisitta chloris
TGCTTCGTGCTGCGTGAGCTGAGAGCAGACCTGGAGGGACGGACTTGTTCTCAGAGCTGGCAGCGGAGTTCCTGCACCTGGGGCTGCATGCTGGAGCTGGGAAGGGAGACGCTGGAGCAGCCGGCAGCGGTGACACGGCAGATGGGACAGCACTGGGGTGCAGAGCTGCCCCCCTGCTTGGCATCTGCCGGAGCATGGAGATGTCCTGGCCTGTGGTTTGCCTCCAGCCAGTCCAAGCAGGGGGACAACACAAGTGAGGAGAGGCCTTGGAGGATGAGGGGAGAAGAGCAAAGTCTTCAAAGTGGTCGGGGAGCCCCCCGGGCCAGAAGAACGTAGGCACACACCCAGGGCACTGCGGTGGCCAGCAACGCTGCATGCGGGCAAGGGCTTTCCTCTGGCTCTGGATAACGGCTGAAGAGCTGCTGCCGCTGCTGCCCTGGCCATGAGTCAGTGTGTGGAGTGAATTGTCCCCTAGCACTGATGCCAGCTTGGAGCAGCGATGCAATGACGTTTTCCTCACCACACCAGGACACCTGGCTTTGGCTGGTCACCAGTGACCCCATGGGAAGTGCCCAGCGTGACCCATGGCCGTGGCTCCTCTCTTCTGCAGTGTCTGATCCGTGTGACAACCCAGCACAGGGTCACTGGCAGGGGGCAAACACCTCAGTCCTGAGGCCGAGCCCAGCCCTGCACTGGGCCATCGCTGCTCCCTCACACAGATTGACACCGGCGCGTGTGAGTGCTCCTGCTCGTTCCTGCAGAGCCCAGTTAATAGTTATCCCTCTGTTTATTGTCATGTTGAATAACTGAAGAGCCATAACTCTTACACACAAACGTTTCAGCTAACCCTCGCCGGAGAGCGCTGAGGGAGGCGCCTGGCTGACAGTTCCTGTGCCTCGAGTCACAATAACAGATCTCCACAGACCATCGTGTTTTCTAAAGGTGTTTATGGAAACCTCCCAGAGCGGCTTTGCCGTGACTTCATCCCACCTTCCAGCAAGAGATGGGACAGGAGGACATAACCTGTGCAAGGACTGAACAGTGTGGGAAGTGCCTTTGCACAAGGTGAGGATGGTGCACATCACTGAGCCATCAGAGCTGATCCTGGTGGGCTGAGAAGAGCTGGACAGGATGTTTGACGCTGTGCAGGGTGCAGCGTGACCTCTACCAACGTCTTGTGGTCTCAAACTCCATGGATCACCCCTCCCAGCCTGGCAAAACCCGGAGGCAGACAAAGGACATGCAGCATCCCAGACACCTGGTGGCTTCGGGGGCTTTACAGACCTCTCCTGCAGACAGCCCAGTGGAGCAGAGAACCAAAATGGCCTTATTTTTGTCTCTCCCCATCTGCAGCATCTCCCCAGCAGCACACAGGGCCATGCTGGTGACCACCACAATAGCTCCTGCATCTCAGTGGGAGAGGGAGATGCTGCTGCACCAAAGCAAAAGGGACCAGTAGGAGCCTGAGGTCCCAGTGCCACCTCTCCATGAGCAGCTCCCACAGGAGGGAGAGCTGGGGACTCCAAGAGTGGAGGACAGAGGAGAGATGGGGACCAAATGTTAAAGATGTTCTGGATCTTTCTAGCTGAACCCTCTTCATCTTCTCAGCACTCCTCCTCTGCTGGGGAGGGAGGAGAGTAAAGCACCCAAAAGATTTATTTCATTTTTCTCTCCTGGGTGAGAAGGATGGGGTTGTTCATCACCCCCTCAGCAGCGAAGCTGGCAAGACCAGGAGCTCTCTCCACAGGGCAAAGTTCCCACAGAAATGACTCCTTGTTTCTGCCATAGCAGTGGTTGTCTTCATGGGGTTTTGTTCCCATTCCCTGCACAGGCTCAGTGATGCCCGTGGGCTGGAGCAGAACAGTGTCCAGGTCCTCCTCCAAGTTGGGAAGAGCTGTGTTCTGTGGAAAATGGAAAAGGAGCCGAAAGCCCTTCATTCCCTCTGGGGTTCCTGCAGTGTCCTGGGACAGGACTGGCTGGGTGCAGGCTGTGCTCGCTCCTCTGGCTGCAGAGAGATGTGCTCTGCCTCCACTGCCATGCTGATAATTCCCAAATTTTTCCAAGTTGTGTTCACTGGTGTGGCACCAGTACGGGAATCCTGCAGCACTGGCAGATCCCAGTGCCTGCACACCCTGTGCCAGCTCCAGACCACTGCAGACTGACAAACTGGGGTAGGAAAGCCTGCAGATGCCCTGGGACAGGCTTGGTGGGCTTTCTCCCTAGGGAACACTCCAAGGGGAGCACCAGGCTCCAGCAGTCTGTGTCTGGGAGCTGCAACTCCAGCAACTGGTCACAAACGTTGGGTGCATCCTGGCAGAACCTGCAGCCCTCCTGGACACGAGGGAAGCTCTGAGTGTTGGGGTCTGTCATGCTGGTTGTGGGGTCTGGCTCTGAGCACTGGGGTGTGTACAGCACACTCCTGGCTGAGTCTGGGGGAGATGGAGGCCAGGGCAGGACTGGCAGCTCTGGGATGCTCTGTGCCAGCCAGGGCATGGGGAGAGCTCAGCACCAAGCCAGAGTGTGGGCAGTGGGCACGGGACCCCTCCAGCTCCTGGGCTTTGGTCACACCCTTACACGCCAAGAACAGCAGTGGGTTTTTTGGGGGGAGAGATGTGTTCTCCGTGGTGTGAGCTGGGTACCAGGGATGCTGCTGGCACCTCGGGGTGCCCCTGCTCATCCCTCTCCCCGTGCCCTTCTCCCGCCGTGGTGAACAGCCCTTTCATCTCCCGGGTAGGTACAAATGGAGCTGTCAGATGCGATCAGCCCCGCGATATGACAGGTTGCGGGGCCAGGGCCCCTCGAACAGAGCAGCCTTGTCTGTCAGAGCCGCCTGCCTCCCCATAATGGCCAGATGGATGAGACTCTGAAAGTAGGGCCCGGCGCGTTTTCAACTCTATTTTGGGTGAAAACACTTCTTGAAAGATCTTGAAAGGAGCTGGCAGTTTAGTAGTTCAAATGATTAATGAGCACTGGCTCTGCCGGGTGGATTTCTCGCGCCGTGCCAGCAGCTGGGCTGCTCCAGCGGGCCAAGACACGCTGCTCCCCCCGCGCCCCCCAGGC
>NW_008674779.1:0-283 GCF_000695815.1 Acanthisitta chloris
TGCATTCCTTCTTCACTTGCTCGAGACCTCCCTGCACTTCTCTTTATCATGTCCCAGCTGCTCCTGCAGTAGAAAGGTTTTAGCCCTGCCTGGCAAAAAGCTCTCCTCCCAGGGTCTGTGTAAAGCCCCTCTCCAGCTCTCTTGGAGCCCCTTCAGGCACTACAAGGGGCTCTAAGGTCTCCCTGGAGCCTTCTCCAGGCTGAACGCCCCCAACTCTCACAACCTTTGCCCATGGCAGAGGTGCTCCAGCCCTTGCAACAGCCTCCAATCACACTCCTGGACT
>NW_008674780.1:0-1773 GCF_000695815.1 Acanthisitta chloris
CACCTGTCCAAGCTGTGGGCTGCCAGTATTTTCAGGAGTATGCAATGGGAGACCGTGTCAAAGGCTTTGCTGAAGTCCTGGTAGACTACGTCCACAGCCTTCCCCTCATCCACCAGGCAGGTCACTTTATCATGCAAGGAGATCAGGTTGGCCAGACAAGACCTGCCCTTCTTAAACCCATGCTGGCTGGGTCTGATCCCTTGTCCATCCTGTAGATGCTGTGTGATGGCACTTAGGATGATCTGCATCGTGACTTTGCCAGACACTGAGGTCAGGCTGACAGGTCTGTACTTTCCTGGATCCTCCTTGCAACTCATTTTGTGGATTGGCATGACATTTGCCAACTTCCAACCATCTGGGACGTCCCCAGTGAGCCAGGACTTTTGAAAATTAACTCCATCCCAGCAAAACTCAGTACTTTCAGTACGTTGTCACATGAAAATTTTGTAAGTGATGAATAAGCATGAACATTTTGACAGGTGCGTGAATGTGCATCTGCACATGTGATTATATTGAGTTGCTCTTCTTAGTCCTTAATCTGCATTTAGTAAATTTCAATATTTTTGCTTGAGGGTAGGTCTGCTGTTAGAATATGATGAAAACAGGTGGAAATATTATCCAATGCAGCAAACAGTATTTTGTTAAAATCAGATTTTAGTTTTTTAGAAGGCTGTTAGCCAGTAATAAACTTCCAACAAAAATAGATACTACTGTGTTTGAAGTAATGTGATAGGTTGGAAATGAAACTATTTTAAAAATTCTGGATGTGGGTTCTGGTAAACGAAAACTAGTTCCTTGATAAGTGTTGAAGATCATGGTCGGCTAGAGACACATTCTCAAGCAAATGTGTTCCTACAAGTTCCTAACACTCCACTAGCTGGGGTGAATATCCAAAACTTGTGTGAGTTTCAAGACATGAATATATGGTGTCATGATGCAAAGAGAAAAGCTTATGCTTCTAGGTTGAAGGTAGTGCTATGCAAGGAACAGCCTTGCAAATGAAGACTCTTAGAGGAAGTCTTAGATAAGGTGAATAATTTGCTGAGGGCATAGTGGAGAGCTCTGACCAGAAATTTAACTGTAACAATGACTTCATAAGCAGGGAAATGCTTGGGGGAAAAATGGAAGAAGGAGTAGTAAAGGACGCTACAGTGAGAGACTCTATGAGCTCAATCAGTTTAATTTACTGAACAAGAAATTAAATGATGACTTAATCACCAACTTCAAGAACAAATATGCAAAACACAGGTGCTACGTTATAATGTATATTACAAATAATTTATTTTGGGGTAATTGCAATTAGACAAATTCAAAAAATTATTCCAGTTGTGTGGTGGTTTGGATTTTTGGGTTTTGGTTCATCGGTTTCTTTATTTCTTTGGTTTTGGTTAGTGTAATGCCCTGGTCCACTCAGTGGGTTTAGAGGAAGATAATTTTAACTTACTCTGGGCAGTGCACAGGAGAAATAACAAAATTCTCAGGAGGTTTAACAAGAAATAATTTTAGTTACAAACTTCGAGTTATCCAGGTAGAATAAGCTACTTGGCAAAAGGTGACTCAGTAAATTTCACTGCATCCAAACACAGTGCAGGCTTTAACTTAGCACACATTAAAGAACAAAGCCCTTAGCCAGGCATTGAACACAGCACTTAATGAGTCATTAAGGGGATACTTCTCAGCAGGGCTTACAATTTATATATTGAGGAGCAGAAAGAGAGAAAATGAGAAAGACAGGTAGACACCACTCATGGATCCAGTGTGGTCTCAGCAGTT
>NW_008674781.1:0-226 GCF_000695815.1 Acanthisitta chloris
CGTCACGTGCCGCCACGCCGGGACCCGCCGCCGCGCAGCACACTGTTGCTTTTACCCCCTAAGGAAGGGCTGCTTGACAATTTTCATATTTCTTCTAAATTTGGAGATTTCAGACAATGCTGGGAGGCTTGGCTCGGGATGCCAGAGGCCCATGTGGAAGTCATTAAGCCGGAGAGGGGGAGCGAGGGAAGGAGGGCTGGGGGGAGTGGGGGGAGGAGAGCGGCCA
>NW_008674781.1:352-4325 GCF_000695815.1 Acanthisitta chloris
TGGGGTGGGGGTCCAGCAGGGCAGGCAGGCGGTGGGTCAGGATTGCTGGGGTGGTGTTGGCGTCTGTCCCGCCGGCCGGGGAAGGAAGTGGAGATGCTCCCTGGCCCAGCTGGAGGTGGCTCGTGACTCACATTACTTTGAAAAGCTCCATCTGGCTTGGGAAAAAAGAGCCCCGAGTGCCAGTGGGGCTGGGACACCCATGGGGTGGTGGTGGCGAGGCCAGGGCTGCAGGGCTGGAGGTACGTGGCACCTTCCCCAGGTTTCAGCGACACAGGGAGTTGTGTGGGAGCTCCATCACCACGGGACTGTGTCAGCCCCAGCCCCTCCTGGCCCCGTGTGGACCATGAGTCCATGTATGGCTTCCAGCCGGCACTGGGGGCCCCTTAATGAGCAGCCAGTTGGCAGCTCGGGTGGGAAACACCCAGCATTGAAGTGCCTTCATCCTCCTGCCCCAGCCATCAGCCCCAGCATGGCAAGGAAGGAGATTGTCTCTGCTCTGGACATCACTGACCTGCCCTAAGCCTCTCCAAGTGATACAGGGCTCTGCTGGGCCCCCCAGGCAGCGAATCCAGCAGCAGGAACCAGCTCTGGAGGGGGAGGAACAGCCTCTGCAGGGTCCTCTGCAGCACACGGCTATCAAGGGAGAGTCAAGGAGCAAGGGGAGGCACCACCAGCTTCTCCTCTGGGTTTACAAGGTGGTGTCACTCCCTGAGGGGAGCAAAGGGTTGGTCTCTGGGGTCTCATGTCCTGAGAGGATCCTGGTTTGTGGGAAGGAGCTTGATCTGAGCCATGCACAGGCACAGTCGTGGCTCCTGAGCATTCCTGGTGCTGGGGGATGTGCATGTGCTGCTCTAGCCTCGGTGGGGACAAATGTGGAGTAAGAGTCTGGCAGGACTTCCACCAGTAAACACATCATGGAGGGGCTGGGAAAGGAGAGGAGGTCCTACCATCCCTGGACAACTGGAGCCTGTTGGGACAGCCCCAAAGACAGCCCCAGGGCCCCTCTGCCAGCATGCCAGGCTTTGTGTGGAGTGCTTGACATCCCTCCAGCTCCCCCAGACTTACACACCACCTCAGCACCAAAGCCAATGCTATGGGAGCTGAATACCCCTGCAGCAGCTCTGTGTGTCCCCTGGGACATCCCTTGTCCTGGAGGATGCTGCTCTGCCAGCTGCAGTAAAGGACAAGTAGGGAACCTGTCTATGTTGGACAGAAAACAGCCCTGAGGGATGCCCAGCACCTGCCAGGAGAGCAGGGCTGGGAGCAGCAGTGCCTGGACCTGCCAGCACCATGCCCAGAGCCAGCTGCATTCTCCAAGGAGTGAGAGCCACCAGGCACCAGGTTCTGTTCAGGTACCTGTCCAGGAACACTGAGCACTTCCTGGGAGCTGCTGGCAGCAGACTGGGGAAAGAAAACCAACTCCTCCTCATTTCACTTGCTGCATACACACAGATCCAGTGTCTCCCTGGCAGGACAAGCTTTGGTTTTGCCAGGGCCCAGGAACAACCTGTTCCCAGCAGGTCCCAGGAATGAGCCCAGACTAGGCTGGATGGGAACAGCACAGAGCACAGCCCACAGCTGGGACATTCCCCTCCCTCTGCTGCAGATAACCTTGGTGCATGGCATTGAGCTAGGACAGCATGTGTAGCATGTCCCCAAGCCACTCTGGGGCTCTGCATGGGCACAGAGCCCTCCCACACCACCTTAGATCATCATACCCCTCACTACATCGGGTACCCTGTGGGGACCAAGGTCATCCTCATCCCATGCCCTGGGAGCCCACAGCCTCCCTGGGAGAGGGCATGGAGCTGTCATCTCCCAGCTCTGCCACCCTCTGTCCCCTCTCCTCCTGCTCTCGGTGGGCTGTGAGGCACAACTAACGACTGCCATTAAGCAAATACTATAATTAGCAACCAGGTTTCCTAAATGAAGTGAAAAATGTAACGTTAGCCTCTGTTTGTTCGCTGGATGCTGCTCTCTTGTTCCATGACCCAGAGGGGTCGTGCCCTGTGGTTTCTGAGAAGCCTTAATAAGGTAATGTTTAGGAGGTTACTATCTTTACAGCTCTTGTCTTATTACAACTCCATAAGAAAAACATTTGGGGCAAAGCAGGATTCCTTGGCGCGGGTTTGTTTGTGTTACTCCCTCGCTCCGATGCTGCCCAGCCATCACTGTGAGCAGCACACGCAGCTTCAGTGTCTCCACTTTTTCTTTCCCACCTCCTGCTGACCTCCAGGCTCCCCAGCTGGGTGTAAGGGCACAGGGCAAGTGGCAGGGACAGCCCTGCTCCCGTCCCAGGCGGGTGCTGAGGGCACTGCTGGCTACTCACAGGGTGATGCCACAGGGCAGAGATGGAGAGGAAGACCCTGGACAGGCTCCCACCTTCCTGAGAATCCAGGAAGGGATAAGAGAAACTCTTCTGCTTCAAGCCCTGCTACCATCCAAACACACTGAATTTACAGCCTTTTCATCTGCTGCCTGACATCAGAGAGGGCTTCTGGGGGGCAGGCAGGCATTTCTCAACCTGTATAAGATTACAGCCCTTGCCTCCCTCACCCCCATGCACACACTATCTCTGCTGGGGGGGCAGGACAATGTGATTAATGGGTGAGCTGGGCTGAGGCAGCTCTGAAGGTGACCTTCAGGACTGGCCTGTGCTGCTCTGTAAATCCTTTCTCTCCCCAGATTGCTAAAACAGCAGCACATAGAGCAGGGAGTGGGGACGAGGGCAGGAGACTGTCTGCCCTGACCTCAAACCACCAGTTCCCACCTGGTGATCACACCCCAGGAACTTAGGGGTGCCTCCATGTACTGCAGTGGTCCCATGTCCAGGGCTGTGAGGAGACGTTTGACTTGAACACAACCCACCAGGGCAGAAGTCAGTGCCACCACCAAGCTTTCAATCCACCTCCACCTTTCATCTCACCCTGGGAACTTGGATGCCTGCCCACAAGCAAGAGCCACCAAAGCCCTAAAAATAAGAGGCTTTCTTCTCATAGACCTGGAGGGCATCACTGCCCTGGAAACATGTCCCTGGGAGCTTCCTCCAGCACTGTGGCCTTGCAGGGAAAGCAGTGGGATTGGCACCAGGTTGCTCCATGTGCTCCACATGAGGCTGAAGGACCAGCCCTTCCTGCAGCCAGGAATGGGATGCAGAGAGCATCCTGGCAGGACTATGTCTCACCTTTCCAACCCAGCACAAAGAGCAGCCATCCCTCCAAAATGCTCAGGAGTTGGTGTCCAACTGCTGTGTTTGCTGCCTTAGGTGCAAGGGGAAGGGAAACTGAGTTATTTGGAAACCCAGCATTGCCCACCTGTGCCCTGCAGTGGGGAACAGCCAGCACAGGCTGCCAGGAGCACAAAGGACTGGGGAATGCTGGAGGGCAAGCACAGGGGTCATGAAGGGAGCAGGATATGGGGCCAGGTAGGCTTAGCAGGTTGATGGGACCTGCAGCCTCTCCACCTGGAGGAGACCGTGGCTCTGCCCCACTTCCTCCTGTGGGGAGATGGGACTGACCTGTACAGAGCACCCAGAGGGGCTTGTTGGGATCAGGGTCTGTCGTGCTGTCCCTGGCACCAGTCCTCTCCCATCGGGGAGCCAGACGTGGGGTGCAGGGCAGAGTTGGCACCGCTCCAGGTGCTGTGCCGGGCAGGGACGGAAGGAAGCAGTTGTTTCCAGCCCGGGGAGAGGAGAACAGGCTTTTTCCATCAGGTGCTCTGGCTCCAGGAGCAGAAGGCAAAAGAAAACAAAAGGCAGAAGAAGAGCGAGGGCAGGAGGAACCTGCGCGTCTGGATCGTGTAACCAGTGACGTGCTGTAAACGCCGCGCGGCTGATGGATGTGCCGGATCGGCCGCGGCAGGATGCGCTCCCTCCCTCCTTCCCTCCCAGCGCGACATCCCGGCGCTGCCGGAGCCTTCTCCGGCTCCTCTGCCCCTCCGGGAGCCTCCTGGCTGGGGGGGGGACGGCCTGGGG
>NW_008674782.1:0-2365 GCF_000695815.1 Acanthisitta chloris
TTATAAAGTCTGGAAGATCAATATAAATACTGCTCCAGAAATTAAAAAAAGTGTTTACATCCCCGACTTGAATATTACATCTCAGTGTCCTGGTGACAGAAAAAGTCCTAGCGGCGCAGAGGTTCAAGTTTTCGGAATTTCAGTGCCGAGCTGGATGACAAAGCATCTTGGTTTGAAGAGGAATTCACTGTGTCTGGGGACTGGAACAATACTCTACCACGGTGGTTAAATACATAAAAAGATGGATGGTTCCTTAATGTGTCAAATGTCCTTCAAAACAAATGTAAAGAGCCAAGGTTAATACTTGCTTTGAGCGGAGGGTTTAGAGCCAATCTGGGCTTTACTAGCTTCAGACACAGAAACACAACTTTGCAATCCCAAACTCTTGCTCACTTTTTAAGTTTCCTAAACCAAAACACAGAGGAAATACAAAGCAATTGTGAAAAATGCCACACAATGTCTCTCTCACAGATTTCCCCTCCCTGCCCTGAGCTCAGGGCAGGCCTGGGGTGCTGCATGCTCACACACCATGTGCAGCCTGAATGCAGCTGTCACTTGTGTTGACACCTTGGCAGTGTTTACTGTCACCTTTCCAGCCCTTTGGGTGCCTCAAGCTAAAGGCTTCAGGTGAACACTCTGAAATCCAACAATGTCAGTTTGTTTACATTCCAAACTCCCCTGTGGTTTTGGAAATGGCCACATTTGCCCATCCAATTTCATATCCTTTTCAAAGCATTGATTCAAAAACCCTTATTTCCTTAAGAGTCTTTCAGATATTCTGCCTTGAATAGGTCCTGTGAGATTCAGACCTCAGACTCTCATGAAGAAGCAAACACAAGCAGGGGGTGAGCCCTGCAGTCTGTGAGACCATGTCACAACAGCAGGTTGTGATTCCTGAGCTCTACTTCCCACATACATATTTAATTCCTCTACCAACTCTGCATAGCAGGATTTTGGATGAGGAAAAGCAAGAAGTTAATTTGTTCCTGCCATCTAACTCTCTGGAATTCAAGACATTGTTGGCTTTCCCACATGTGGCTGTTCCTCTTGGTCTTACTCTCTACAACATGCACTTCAGAACTGAGGTAAAGACTGAGCTGCTTCAGTGTGCAACTTGTACAGAGTAGCAGGTACTGGTGTTTATGAAAAGAAGAAACAAAACATACTTATTTTTTAGTTCTGAAGTGGCATCCATGTCTTTAAACTCTCCTGCAATATGTGCTATGCCATAGCAGGTAACTGCGAAGGCCAACAGGGTCTGAAGGACTATCTGCAACAGAGAGGGACACAGGGCAACACAATTACTGCATGTTCTTCCTATTTATCACAAAAATCTCAGCTGAAACAGTGTCTCTTGTGCTTTTCATCCAGTGACAGCCAGTGCAGAGGTGGCAGTTCAGCAGAGGAGGGTTGAACACTGTGAGTATAGTAAGACACTGGCAGAGCCTCAGCTGCCTAAGCACAGGTCTGCGTTGCACCAGCTGAGTGGACTCACAAGGCTCCTCAGCAACATCCCCAGAACCAAACACTGTTTTCCTGTGCACTTCAGGCTCTAAACTCCTCCAAAGAATGTGCCTGGCTGTCCTGGGCACCTGAGCTCTCTGCCCTCCTGACTAGGCAAGAAAGGAAGAGATAACTGAAGTGGAATTTAAAAACTAAGCAAATAAAGTAGATAAAACTCCTTCCTGAGGCAGGTTGTGCTGGGACCAAACAGGTACTTGGTCACACTGGATAAACAATGTCAGCACACAGGAGGCAGAGGGAGGAGAGTGGTTATGGTGCAAAGGAGGGGATGGATGGAAAAGCTCTCTGACCTACATCCAGGGAATCCTGGATGAGATACTTCAGGGTAGTCCTACAGGAGAGGGAGGTCTGGGCCTGGGGGTTATTCCCTCTGACAGATAAAACACACCCAGAAGTTGGGATGGGAAATGTGGTTGGTTTAGAGTGGGAGCTCAAATGAAAGTGCAGTTTAAAAACTACTTTACCCTTTACTCTTGCCTACCACATTAAAAGAAAAAGCAAACGAGAGCGACTAAACTATCCCCACAGTTACACCCTTCAAACACTTACATCTATGGGCAATGTCTCATCCTCCTTTTCTGTCAACCTCATGTAAGAACGATCTAAAAACAGAAACACACACGCATCACACGCTCTGTGTAACCAAATAACCATCCCTGCAACACAAACCCCCACAACGACTGCTTGCAGCGCCGAGACACGTGTCAGCCCCGATCGTCCCGGGGCAGCATCCCGGAGCTCCCAGCGCCGAGCAGCAGGGCGGGAGGGCGGCTGCGGGCACGGGAGGCGGCAGGACGGCAGAAGCAAGGACTGATGCCGTGACCCGAAATCATCCCATTCC
>NW_008674783.1:0-2278 GCF_000695815.1 Acanthisitta chloris
CCGGCGTCGGCGTCGCCCGCTCCCAACGCCAACGTGGACTGCGCCAAGACGGCCAGGAGCTCCGCGGAGAGCACCGCCTCGGTCATACAGCATGTCGGGCAGCCCGTGGCCACCCCTGCGAAACACAGCAGTAAGGTGGCCAAGTCCTGCGGCCAGGAAGCCAACTTCAAGGCGAGCGAGACTGCCCTGGCCTCCAGTCCCATCTTCCTGCCGCCCAACGAGGCGTTTCGCTCGCCGCCGTTGCCCTACCCCAGGAGTTACCTCCCGTACCCGGTGCCAGAGGGAATAGCCATCAGCCCTCTCACCCTCCATGGAAAAGGACATGTGTATCCACACCCTGTGCTGCTGCCCAACGGCAGCCTCTACCCCACCCACCTGGCTCCCAAGCCGGGCCTCCCATACAGCCTGCCCGCAGGGCGAGGGGAGTTCATGACCTACCAGGACGCACTGGGGATGGGCATGGTGCACCCCATGCTGCTGCAGCATTCGGCTTTGGAGATCAGTAAGGAGGAGAAGGCCGAGAGGAGGTCGCGGTCTCACGAGAGGGTGCGGTATGAGGATCCAGCACTGCGGAGCAGGTTGCCAGAGGTCCTCGAGAGTGGTGGGAAGATGCATTTTGAAGTGCCCGGTGACAAGAGTGTGAAATTGCACCCGAGCTCTGGCCATAGTAAAAACTTGTCAAAAGGCGACAAACACCTCTTCCCAGATCTTTTGCGAGACGAGCAAGAGGCTAAAAGTGAAGCAAATGTAACGAAAGGCAGCTTTGCTATGGAAAGCAGTAATCAGACTAATGACCCTACAAAGCACAAGGTAGAGCAGGCGTCGCAGCACAGAGATTTTATTGTAATGAGAGAGGAGTTTGGAAGAAATAATGATCTTCCTGAAACCTTTAATTTCAAGCAAGCCCAGAGTGCATCAGTGTTCGGCTTAAGGAAAGAAGATCTAGCTGTGAGCCAGCCTAAAGAGAGAGTGGTGGTCCAGCCTTCACCCGTTTTCTTGGAAGGTGCTCACGAGAGCGATGCTCCAGCTCTGGCTTTTGGCAAGGTGCAGGAGGACGCGAAGCCGTTCTGCATGGGGACGGCGCAGCCAAGCATCAGCGCCAGCCAGACCTATACCAAAGACGGAGCCGACGACGCAGAATCTGCCGATGGCAAAATACTGAAACCCAAGCCATCCAAGTTGGCCAAGAGGATCGCGAACTCTGCGGGTTACGTAGGTGATCGATTCAAGTGTGTGACGACCGAACTGTACGCCGACTCCAGCCAGCTCAGCCGGGAGCAGCGCGCGCTGCAGGTGAGTCCGCGCGGTCCAACCGCCGCCGCGCTTTCTGTCGTTATTTCTCTGTTGCAAGTCGCAGTTGAGTTTTAAAGTTGAGAGGAGCAACGCAGGTGGGGAAACCAGAAAAT
This sequence comes from Acanthisitta chloris, assembly GCF_000695815.1. Classification (NCBI taxonomy): domain Eukaryota; kingdom Metazoa; phylum Chordata; class Aves; order Passeriformes; family Acanthisittidae; genus Acanthisitta; species Acanthisitta chloris. The sequence goes on from NW_008674783.1 coordinate 1,407, forward strand.
TTTGTTGTTAGGACGTACTCTTCAGAAATGGTTTTAAGTAGCAAAGTAAGTTTGTTAAGGAGAGCGAGGCGGTGTAAAGAATAGCATGTGTGGCTTTTAGGTATGTACGGGCTAATAAGCTTTAAAGGGCTTTTACTAAGATCTGCTAAAAATGTTAATGCACGCTAATGAAATGTTTGTGCAGGTACGAGGGGAGTCGGACAGGCTTGCATGTTACCTCGGCACTGGCAGTGGCTGTAATTTCTCAGCTGGCCTGTAGTGCCGGCGAGCAAAGCGTACCCAGGAGTTGTGATTAGCATGCCAAATGTGCCGTTTGATGGAGAGGAGTCGCAACCGTGTATTAGCGGGTCTCAGGCAACGTTTGTGCCGAGCGAGCGCGTAGGAAAAAGTAGGAGTGGTGTTAAGGTTGATGCTGAGGGATGATAGACAGATATTGTATAGGAATATCCTTAAGGTGTTTTACTTTTAATGAAGGGATGAGTTAAGCCAAATTGTTTTGCATTGTTAAGAAAAGAATTGGTTTATGCTTATAAAAATGGATGAAATTATCTAAATGATCCATTGAGTGCCCATTTTAATTACATAGATGGAAGGATTACAAGAGGACAGTATTTTATGTCTACCTGCTGCTTACTGTGAGGTCAGTTCTTCAAATTTTTATTACTAGACTCTTACATAAACCTTTGAGTTAAATTTCATTTCCAAATACACAAAGGGAAGTTTGTGGGCCATGGTCGTCTTTATTCATTGTACAGTTTTGTGTTGTTGTTTTTTTATTTTATTTCTCTTTGTTTTTGTCTCTTTTTACCTCCAAAATGGAATGTTTTTGTTTTATATACAATATGCATTTATATATATAATATTTTATATAT
>NW_008674784.1:0-1099 GCF_000695815.1 Acanthisitta chloris
GGTGGGGGGCGGTGGGGGGGAAGCTAAATAATCCCCTTTCCTTCTCAAGAAGTGCCTCTATCTCCAGGAAAACTCTGGAAACTGTTCCCTCTCCACCTTCCCCACACCGGGCCTTGCTCACCCGCACTGCCACAAACTGCAAGGGCTGCACATATCTTTTTCCTCCCCCTCTGGCTGCGCCTCGGCCCCCAGACACACACTGCCTGAAAATGAAGTTTACTTTGTTGATTTGCATTATTCTGCCTTCTCCAAACTCGACTCTCGCCGCTGAAGGCGTACATTAAGCGATTATGAGAGTCACATCTCTGGAGAAGGGAAGCTGGAGGTGCATATGTATGTGTACATAGAGAGATTATACATATGTGTACATACGTAGGTCTATGCACACATGCATATGTATACATACATACACGTATACCGGTTCTTTTTTTTTTGCTACGGTAAAAGGAGAAAATAAGCGTTACACATATTTAAGAAGACTTGTTTATAACAAAAGTTCACATATACACATAAAGCAAAGGCTAAAACACAGTAACATATTGTAGACCGGTCACTGGTTGACTAATGCTCACCGTGGAAAATGCAAGTCATTTGCAAAATTAAGGTCGGAAAGGAAGGGGGGGGAAAAAAAAAAAGAAAAAAAATAAAGATTTTGTTTATGTAAACTTCGATTTTCTTGCAGTGCAAATTGGTACGGTTAAATACTGTCTACATCAAAAGGGATAGCTTTTCAGTTCTCTTCCTTTTTTTTTTTTTTTTTTTTCCTTTTCCCCACATATATTCATACAGGGGATCCACAGAAAATAAACACAGCAGCATGTGCCAACACCGAGCGACATTCCACAATGCAATCTGCCTTTGTGTGGCGGGAGGGGGCTGCGGAGGGGACCCGAGGTGGCTGTGCCCCCCCTTCTTTCCCCTCCGCCCCCTTCCCCGGCAGGGCAGCGCCGTTTTCTCCAGCGAGCCAGGGAGTTTTGTGCGAACCGCTTCGCCCTGCGCCTGCCCTGCCGCTGCCCGCTGCCTGCCCGTGCGCGGTACTCACTCCACTCCGGTGCACGGGCACTCGCCTGGAAAGCTCAAAATACAGCATCGCACCCGC
>NW_008674785.1:0-235 GCF_000695815.1 Acanthisitta chloris
CGCCCCATACAGATATATTCACTCCTTTAAAGGTGGAGGGAAAGAACCTGTTCCTTTTCTCTTCTGGGAGACAGCTCTTTCTTTTGTGTCTCTTTCTTCCCTTCCCCGCCCCCTCCTCTTTCTTGACACAATGCACTATTTACTTGCACTGAAGGATAACTAAGAAGCAATTAAAAGATCAAAAGGCACAAACACAAGTAGATCCAGTGACAACTTGTGAGGTTTATTTTGCTGT
>NW_008674785.1:279-1565 GCF_000695815.1 Acanthisitta chloris
CCCAGCCAGAGGACACCTCTCTTAGTGGGTCGCTTCTTCCTCCAAGCCGACTTTTTTATGATCGCTATTTTTCACCCCCATTGTTTGCTATTGCAGTTGTTTACTGGAAAATCACTTGTTTTTCTCAGGGAGATTAACCCCCCAAGCTTTCTTTTGTCTACTCTCAGGAGGTCCTTGTGGTGAGCTGGGGGAAGGGAGCTGGGCTCCTTCAGCTATTAACAGTAGCTTACAGCCCTGCTGACCCCCCTGCCAAGGTTGGGTCTTTGATGGGGTTCTGCTTTCGCATTGAGGAAAGGTGATTGCTCTTTGTTAAGACCACCTCTGATGAGCTGTTTGAAAGGACCCACAACTGGGATTTACTAAGTCCCAGGCATCTAGAAGAAACTCCAAAAGACCAAGGTAAGCATCGATGGAGATGACCTTTTTTAGAATTCTGGAGCCCTGACACATGCCAGCAGATGCTCAGTCCCTTTGATGGCCAGGTCACTTCTTCATATGTTCAAGTATCAGTGTAGGAGCTGAGGTTTGATGTCTGTGGTTGAGTCTGGTGTGCACAGAACTGCTTCCTCAGCATCACAACCCTCTCCCAGGTGCGCCAATGTTGTGGTTGAAGCCCACAGCCCTGACACCAGGACTGCTGGGTGTGATATGCAGCGACACAACCCAGAGGACAGCTCAGGGAACAGAAGACTGGCTGGGGAGGGAAGGATGTCCAAAGTCTAGTGAGAAAGGATAATCTTGCCCACATTCTCTTGGGCATGTTTAGGGCAATACTAAGTGTTCAGAGATGCACCAAGTCCCCATCCTTGGCAAAAAAAATAATAAAGTAAGTGCAAACTTTAAAAAAAAAGAGACAAAAGAAGGTGTTTATTATTTTTTTTTTATTGCATGTTGGGGTGATGACTGCTGCATCCTTGCCCTTTCACACCAGTACCTATGGCAAGTGCTGCCCGAGGTGGACCAACCTGCTACCCAGTCTCGGGTAGCTCTGCTCCTAGCTGCTCCGGGGTGTGTGCCTGTGGAGAAACCTGCTACATGCGTCCCTGCAGAGGGGCACCCACCGGGGCAGCGCTGAGGGTGCCCGGCACCGAGGGCTGGCTGAGGGCTGACTTGGAAAGACAGCGGGGTCCCTTCCCCTGGGACATCTTGGAGGGCAGGTCTTTGGGAGAAGGCGAGCGCCGGTCGATGCAGCACGGCGTGCTTACCACGCAGCAGCGCAGAGCAGCGGGAGCGCCTTCTGCCCGGACTGCTGTGCATGCACGGCAAAGCCTGGGAAAAGTCCCTTT
>NW_008674786.1:0-1163 GCF_000695815.1 Acanthisitta chloris
TTCTCCTCCCAAATTCTCCCCCAAAATTCTCCTCTAGAATTCTCCTCCAAAAACTCTCCAAAATTCTTCCTCAAAATCCTCCTCCAAACCAACCCAAATCTCCTTCAAACCCAATCCTGACTCCACTCAGGCCCCAAACCCCAACGCCAAACCCAGATTAAACCACCCGCGAATTCCCATTTTGGGAGCAAACCGTGCCCGGAATTCCCGGGAATTCCGCTCCCACCTGGGAGACAGTGATGCCTCCCTTCTTGGCGAGCTCCTCTTTGGCCTCTTCGCTGGGGTAGGGATTACTCAGGTGGGAGTAGAAATACTCGTTGAGCACTTCCGTCGCCTGTTTGCTGAAGTTGCGCCGTTTCCGCCTGGAAAATCGGGAACGAAGGAATTACTTGGGATTTCTGGGAGCTCTGGGGGATTCCTCCCTCTCCAGTTGGTTTGACTGGGATGAGAGTGGGAGAACGGAGGGAATTGGGTTGTGTGGATGGAAGGAAAACTGGATTGAGTTGAGTGGTGGTTAAAGAGATTTCGGGAAGTGAAACTGGGGTGAAAAGCAGTGGGATAATGGGATTGGAATGATGGAATTGAGGGGGGAATGGAGCAGAGCAAAGCTCGGCCCGGGGCAGGGGCAGATCCCAACGGAGCACGTGGGGCAAAGATGCACCAGGAGCCTGGAACGGGATCCGAGGTCTCCACACAACCAACCCAGGACCAAACCAGGACCAAACCAGTGACCAACCAGTGACCAACCCGGGATCAAACCAGTGACCAACCAGTGACCAATCCAGGACCAAACCAGTGACCAACCAGTGACCAGTTCAGGCCCAAACCAGTGCCCAACCAAGGACCAACCCAGTAACAACCGGTGCCAACCCAGGCCCCAACCAGTGCCCACCCAGTGACCAACCAGTGACCAACCCAGGACCAGACCAAACCACAACCAGTGACCAATTCAGGCCTAATCAGTGATCAACCCAAGACCAAACCAGGACCAAACCAGTGACCAACCAGAGACCAAACCAGTGACCAACTAGTGACCAATTCTGGCCCTATCAGTGACCAACCAGTGACCAACCCAGGACCAAACCAGTGACCAACCAGTGACCAATTCAGGCCCAGTCAGTGATCAACCCAGTGATCAACCAGTGACCAACCCAGGACCAAAC
>NW_008674787.1:0-494 GCF_000695815.1 Acanthisitta chloris
ACGTGGCTCGACACAGCTTGTCATGGCTTGGCAGAGCCTCAACATGGTTCGTCATGGCTTGGTTCAGTGCTGTCATGGTACAACAGGTCTTAGCGTGGTGGGATAGGGTCAACATGGCTTGGCATAGCTCAACAGGGCTCAACGTGGCTCGTCATTGGCTGACACGGCTTGTCACGGTAGGACATGACTTGTTGGTGCTCGTCACAGCTCAGTAATGGTTCATCACGGCCCAGCACAGCTCTATGCAGCCTGTCATGGGGTAACACAGCTCAGCATGGACGCATCATGCCCCAACACGCCGTGACACGGTTCATCCTGCTGTGACACGCTCCGACAAAAAAAAACCTCGTCATGGCTGCTCTCAGCCTGTGCCGTGTTCCCACCGCCCCACTGGACACACGGACATGGACACCTCCACCCTGGGTGCACAGACAGGACCTCTCACCCCCAGTTTGGACACCCCCTGGGACCCTCAGACCCCCCAGGACATGCCA
>NW_008674788.1:0-5517 GCF_000695815.1 Acanthisitta chloris
GGAATGTTCCAGGATGGATGTTCCTCACCCCAGCATCAGTCCCTGGCACCCACTTTTCCTGCTGGAATGACCCAGCACTGATGTTCCTCACCCCAAAGTCAGCCCCTGCTGGAGTGCTCCAGGATGGATGTTCCTCATCCCAAAACCAGTCCTTAACATCCCGTTTTCCTGCTGGAATGCTCCAGGATGTTGATCTCCCATCCCAGAATCAGTCCCAGAATGTACCAGCATGGATGATCCTCACCCCAAAGTCAGTCCCTGCTGGAATGCAGTAGCATGGATGTTCCCCAGTCCAGTCAGTCCCTGGAATGTGCCAGCAGGACACCACTGGCAGCTCTGGCTGGTGGGAATTCCTGCCCTGAGCCCGAGGTTGTCCCACCAGCTGGGAATGCACCCTTGGGCACAGCCTTGGAAGGAGGACAGCCTGGAGTCCTCGGAGTGGCTTTGCTCCAGTGGCTGTGAGAACACCACAAATCTTCATGTGAAGCCTGTTGGAATCTTCCCAGTCCGTGTTTCTGGCTACACTGGAGGCCTGGTCTGTTCCCAGTGCCCAGGTGATGCCTGGACTGGGAATTCTCTGGGAGTCGTGTGAGCCGATGTGGTGGATGCTCCGAGGGAGCTGTGAGGCCTCCCCAGCTCCAGGCTGCATTCCCTGCTCACGGCAGTGTCCCTTGGAACGGGGAGTGTCTCCTCCCAGCAGAGCAGCCCTGCAGCTCCCCTGGTTTTGCTGTTTTCCCAGGAGAATCCCGTGTCAGGCCGCAGAGCCGACGTGGTCAAGGCAGCTCACCTGTGTGCCGAGGCTGCTCTGCGCCTCGTCAAGCCTGGCAACCAGGTGAGGGCACGGGAGGATTCCCAGAGCTCCTGGTATGATCCCCTAACAAGGAAGGGGTCAGGGCTGAGCCTGTGGTGGGAATTCTGCATCCCTAAGGTGTTCTCCTGTGTCTGTTCCCTCCAGAACACACAAGTGACAGATGCCTGGAATAAAATAGCCCAATCGTTTCACTGCACACCCATCGAAGGTAAGGAGAAGGGGTCACAGGGAGAAGGGATCATGGGGAGGGGATGACAGAAGGAATGACAGGGAGACAGGACCACAGGGATGGCAGAGGGAATGACAGGGAGACAGGACCACAAGGATGACAGAAGGAATGACAGGGAGACAGGACCAGAGGGATGACAGAAGGGTTGACAGGGGAGACAGGACCACAAGGATGACAGAAGGAATGACAGGGAGACAGGACCAGAGGGATGACAGGGGAGACAGGACCACAGGGATGACAGAAGGGATGACCACAGGCTCCCACAGCCAGTGGGATACTTCCCTCCCCTCAGAGTTAAACCCATGCCAGAGACATCCCAGGGCTGTGCAGGGCACCATTCCCTCCCTGCTAGTTAAACTTTTGGAATTCTATAAAGTTGGGAATGTGGGATCCCTGCACTGTTCTCCAGGCCACAGTTTCAGGTGCTGCTGCTTCCCAGTAGGGCACGGGCACAGCAGTGGGATGGACTGGGAGCCCTGGCCCCAGTAAGGCCCCAGTGGGGTGACTGGTGCGCGGGCACTGACGGCTCTGTCCCACAGGGATGCTGTCACACCAGCTGAAGCAGCACGTGATCGATGGGGAGAAAACCATCATCCAGAACCCGACAGACCAGCAGAAGTGAGCAGGGCAGGGGAGGGGGCAGAGTGTGGGGTCAGGGTGTGTGGCTCTGAGGAGGAGGCTCCGTGCTGGCTCCTGTCCTTGGGTCCTGTCCAGCTCTCCAGGATGTGCTGGAGGCTGCCAGCACAAACCCACCTGTGGCCACGGAAGGGCTGCCAGCCCAGGAGGTGTGCCAAGACCTGTTGGCTGTCCCACGGGAGCTGCCAGGATCCCACTGCATGGGGAGGGAGGGAGGGCAGTGCCATCTCAGGGTGGAGTTGAGCTGGATGAGCTGATTCTCATTCTGTCCTGCTTCAGCAGCTCAGGGATCCCTTGGGCTTGGGCCTCAGGCTGAACGTGTGTAGAGTTTAGTGGTTTTAAGTCCAAGTCACATCCCTGGAGGTGCTCAGAGAGCGACTGGATGTGGCATTTGCTGCTCTGCTCTGGTTGACAAGGTGGAGATGTGTCATCACTGAGGCTGGCAAAGACCCCCAGGACCATCCCGTCCAACCTGTGACCCATCTCCACCTTGTCAGCCAGACCAAGGCACCAAGTGCCACGTCCAGTCATTCCTTGGAGCGCTTCCAGTGGCCAAGGAACAACTTGGTGACGCACCAAGTGGTGGTGGCTCCACCACCACGGGCCAAGTGCCAGCTCTGCACCCTGGTACCACAGTGTCCTTCTCCTGGGAGGTCCTGGGGCTGTCCTGGAGCTTTGTCCTCCCCATTTACCACTTCTTGCCTCACCGAACTCTCCTCCACGCAGGAAGGACCACGAAAAAGCAGAATTTGAGGTCCACGAAGTCTATGCTGTTGATGTTCTCGTCAGCAGTGGAGAGGGAAAGGTGAGTCCCCCAGAAGGTTGAGGAGCACCCAGTGGGGGTGGGGGTGGAGGTGAGGCTGCTCCCAGGGCTGTGCTGCTCCAGGTGTCCCATCTCCCTATGGTTTTCCAGGCGAAGGACGCGGGACAGAGAACCACCATCTACAAAAGGGACCCCTCCAAGCAGTATGGCTTGAAGATGAAAACCTCCCGTGCCTTTTTCAGCGAGGTGGAGAGGCGTTTCGACACCATGCCCTTCACCCTCAGGTACACACACCTGCCTGGGGTCCCCACACCTATTCATGCTCCCACATCTGTCCATGGCCCCAGATGTGCTCGGGTGTGAGCTCGGCAGAGATCAGGTGTGCCCTCAGGTGTGCTCAGGTGAGCTCTGTCTCCGCAGGGCGTTCGAGGACGAGAAGAAGGCCAGGATGGGGGTGGTGGAATGCGCCAAGCATGAGCTGCTCCAGCCCTTCAACGTCCTCTACGAGAAGGAAGGTGAGTGCAGGGGCAGAGGGGAGAGGGGCACAGGTGAGACACAGCCAGGGCAGGTGCTCAGGAGAAGGGATCAGGTCCAGGCAGGTGTAGGGAGCTGCTGGGAGCTGCTTTCCAGCCACAGGGGAAGGGCAGGAGATGGATTCGGGCTCAGAGCCTGCCTGGAACACTCGGGGGGGGGGTCAGGCACTCAGTCCTGGCAGGTGTGGGGAGCAGGAGCTGTGGGTCCTGGCAGGTTTAACCCATTTGTGCCTCGCAGGGGAGTTTGTTGCACAGTTCAAGTTCACGGTGCTGCTGATGCCCAATGGGCCCATGAGGATAACCAGTGGCCCCTTCGAGCCCGAGCTCTACAAGTCTGACTTCGAGGTGCAGGACGGAGAGCTGAAGGTTGGTGCACGTTCACTGACAGAGCTCCTCACCAGGGTCACCCCTGGCTTTGCTTCCCGTGGTGGGAATTCAGTGAGGAACCTCTGCAGGGCTGCGAGGGGCAAATTCCACCACAGCTGGTTGAGCCCAGGTTGGGGCTTTGGTTCCTTCCTCGAGCTGCAGCTCTTGGGGCTTGATAAGGACTCCCAGCCCTCTCCAGGAAGGGTCTAGAGGGTCTCCAAGGCTTCAGAGCTTGGGCTTCCCCATCCATCCCATGCCCATGAGGACTTCCCACCCTTCCCTTGGTGGAGCTTGCTCCCCTCTAAGGATGCTTCCCCTCATCCTGCCAAATCAAGGAGTCGTTTTCCATCTCCTCACGTTTCCTTCCTCTCTCCAGGCCCTTCTACAAAGCTCTGCAAGCAGGAAGACCCAGAAAAAGAAGAAGAAGAAGGTAATTTGGCCGCTGGTGCGGGCGTTGTGGCGGGAGCAGCCCAGGACTGGGAGGGAGGGAGGGAAGGGCCCGTGGTGCCCCCAGGCCTGGCACAGCTCTGGGTGTTGTCCCCACAGGCCTCCAAGAACGCCGAGAATGCCACCACGGGGGAGACAGCTGAGGAGAACGAGGCTGGGGACTGAGTCCCTCGCCCAGCACACGTCCCTTGTCCCCCGAAACGAACCGACCAGAAGCAAAACAATCTGGCACTGTCGGTCCCTTGGGACCGACCAGTCTGGACTTCCCACTGACTCCAAGCAGCTCCCGTTGACTTTGCCAAGGAGGGAGGAATCTCTCAGCCACTTCAGACGACTTAAAAAGAGCAGAAAAAAAAATAAAATTAGGAGTAAAAGTTGAGATTTAATTTTTAACCTTCTCTAATTTGCCACACTCAAAGAGGTGAATTCGTCCCAATCCAGTGAGAGGGAGCATAGGGAGACATCCCTTCCTTCCTCCTCCTCCTCCCCGTTCTGTTTTTTAGTTTGCCCCTTTACAAATCTCGGAGGACACAAACCCCAAACACTGATCCCACCCAGCTAAGTGACCCAGGAGGACACAAACCCCAGAGCAGCCGATCCCTGCGACCCAGGACACCTCAGGGCAGAGCATTCCCCCTGTTCCCTCTGGATCGTGTGCCGCCAATTGGGAAAACCATCAAATTTCAGGTGTTTTCGGGAGCTTTTCTGCCTGCTCCTTCTTGGCTCTGCCTCGGTTTAGGTACAAACCTACTGTTTTTTAACACGACTCGTTTTTAACTCGTCCAAGCCTTGGGAGGGGCAGGAGCTGGTTGAATTCCCTTGTCCTCAGGGGTTTTCCTGCCCTGTGGCTCCCCTGCCCTGGCTGGTGGCTCTGGCAGGGTCACCTGTGCTCACCTGCGCTGCAGGTGAGGGCGGCGCCGGCCGCGTTCGGCCCAGAGGTCATCGCTCTTTTGTAGTCACTTTTATACAAAATAAAGCAAAAAAAAAAAAAACCCAAGAAAAAAAAAGCCAATTGTTGCCCTGAGTTGAATGTTGAGGTTTTTTTCTTTGCGATGCCTCTGGTTCTGCCCCCGACGGAGCTGAATTTTGGGAACAGCTCTGGCCTTTCCAGGACCTTCTCCAAGGGCCTCTTGTGCTTCCTCGTCGACATCTGAGTGTTCCACCCCCAACTCCACACGTGCAAATGTTACCAAAGTCAATAAAAGAGAATAAACCATGTGATTCTGGGTTTGGTTCTGAGTTTTTCCAGTGCTTTTTGCTCGTTCTTTCAACTCTGGATGATCCTGGGCTAAAACCACTTGTGGTTTGGATGTCTCTGGTGTCTCCACTGTGATTTTGAGGGTGGGGGGGAAAAATCATCTTAGCCTTTTCAAGCAATATTGCACCCAGGGATCGGGACCCCCTCACCCCCAAGGACCCCTGACCCTCAGAGACCTGACTCTTGGTGACCCCTGAGGACCCCCAGACCCATAGTGACCCCCTGACCCCCAGAGACCTGACTCTTGGTGACCCCTGAGGACCCCCAGACCCATAGTGACCCCCTGACCCCCAGAGACCTGACTCTTGGTGACCCCTGAGGACCCCCAGACCCATAGTGACCCCCTGACCCCCAGAGACCTGACTCTTGGTGACCCCTGAGGACCCCCAGACCCATAGTGACCCCCTGACCACCCCTGAGGCAGACCCATAGTGACCCTCTGACCCTCAGAGACCTGACTCTTGGTGACCCCTG
>NW_008674789.1:0-765 GCF_000695815.1 Acanthisitta chloris
TGGAGCCACAGAAACCAGTTTGGACCAGTTCAAAATGAGCATTTTGGGGTTAAAAATGAGGATTTTTTTGCTGAAAATTTGGAATTTTTTGGCCTAAAATTGAGAATTTTTTTGGTTTGGAAAATGAGGATTTTGAAGGAGAAATTTGATTTTTTTTGAGGTAAAAAATGAAAATTTTTGGGTGTTAAAAATAAGAATTTTTTGGGGTGGAAAATGTGGAATTTTTTGAGCAAAAAAATGAGGATTTTGGGGGTGAAAAATGAGGATTTTTTTTTGCCTGAAAATCAGAATTTTTGGGGCGAAAAATGAGGATTTTTGGGGTCAAAAAATGAGGATTTTTAAGGAGAAATTTTCATTTTTTTAGAGATAAAAAATGAGGATTTTTGGGGTCTAAAAATGAGGATTTTTCTGGGAAAATTTGATATTTTGGGAGGTGAAAAAATGAGGATTTTTTGGGGTGAAAAATGAGGATTTTGTAGGAGAAATTTGATTTTTTTTTAGAGGTAAAAATTGAGAATTTTTGGGGTGGAAAATGAGATTTTTTTGGGGGTGAAAAATGAGGATTTTTTTGCTGAAAATGTGGAATTTTTTGGCCTAAAAATGAGAATTTTTTGGGATGAAAATGAGGATTTTGGGGGTTAAAAATGAGGATTTTTTTTGCCTGAAAATCAGAATTTTTGGGGTGAAAAATGAGGATTTTTAAGGAGAAATTTGATTTTTTTAGAGACAAAAAAATGTGGATTTTTTTGGGTGGAAAATGAGGAT
>NW_008674790.1:0-14677 GCF_000695815.1 Acanthisitta chloris
CACACACTTTAATGTTCTAGAAGAGGAGGTGCCAGACAGGGCAGTCTTGACACCAGAAGCAAAGTCCTCAAAACTGTGGCATTGAAACTGTTAGCTCTATCTGTCCTTTATGCAAAATTGAGGATGAACTTTGTGGTGTGGTGAGCTTATGAAGATAACTGGGGCTCCTGTGGAGCTGCATGCAGACAGCACTGCTTTTGGTGAATAAGTTGTTCTTCACTGACTGGCTGGCAAGTAGACAGGAACCAGTAAGGCTTGCTGTGCCAAGTTTCTGCTCTTCCTATCAACCCCTGTGCCTGAAAGCATGGTGGCTGTGAGCTCTGGTGTTGCATGCTAGTATGTGTGAGTTATGGTCCCAAATTGATCCTACTAAATGGAGTTTCTTGAGGCTGGAACTATGTTTGCTACAGACCTGAATTGTCAGCATTCTATGCTAAGCATAAAACCAGAAAATTACATGTATCTGAAGCATCAGTTGGAATTAGATGATACATCTGTATGGTCAGTGATTTGGAATTAATACAGTAAATACCTCAAAAGGAAGGGGGAAAAAATAAAAGACTTTTTACTGGAAGTTGTTAAAGAATTTGCCTGGTCAAAGTAGCCAAATCAAAGATGTTCACAGTGACTAAGGTAATCATCCTGTACTTTATGCTGGTCAGGACACAAATACCCTGTCACTAATAGTGGTGAGTTTTTGAGACAAGTTGACTTCATGGCCTGAAACTGGTTGTATCCCAGCTTTCCAATGATGTCCTACAGCCTATGCCATGTTCAGATATATCTCAGCTGTTAAGCTGCCCACAGTTGTGGGCAAATGGAAGTGTATGTATGCATCATGGAGGAATATCCTAGCAAAGACTCAGTGGTAGAGAAAAAGGTGTGTTAACCTGGTGCCAGGCTTTGGAAATTTGCTTGCTTCTGCAATACATGTACGCAAGGTAAGGATCACAGGAAACTTAGGGGTACATGGCATCCTCAATTTGAAAATCATGCTGTTTATCTTTGCAGAATTGATCTGGTTTTGTAACAGATAACATGGAAGTTATTTCTGGATTTCCCTTCTCCCTTGTTTGTGTTAGTTCTCTTCATTCACTGCCTACTGAGTAAATTCTCAGGCAATTTCACCAGTCTCACTTTAAATATCTTCAGTGACATGGCTTCTGCTATATTCCACATAATAGGTCCCATCAGAAAGCTTGCTTAATATGCTGTTTCTAAGAGGTGTCTTCTAATTTTCTGTAGGTAGAGAATATAATTTTTCTGTGTTGTTCTCTCCTCCACAGTGCTGGTTGGGACTGAATCATGGAAGCACTTCAACATGTATAAGGAATAACTTTTGCCTTGCAGTGCACATGCAGTTGGAATCAGTGTGCTCTTACAAAATAGCTATTGTAAGAGATGTATCTTGTGTGTTATGTGGGGTCTGTCAGCCATGGCTTGATGAGAAGATTAAATGGGCATTGGCCTCATGTAGTTCAAGAATTGTGGAAGGCTGGGTGATTCTTTGGGGTCTTCTTCCTTGTGTTTTTAAGGCTGCCTCTCACTTTCTCTTTTAGGCAACACGTATGAGTTTGAAGTTATACTGAAATGTGCACACTTGGTGGAACGGATGTATACTCATATTGCTGCAGAAATGGAGGACTTTACAGTGTTTTCTGCTTTCATTGTGGCTCAGTATGTGACTGAATTGCAGAGGGTATGTTCTCATCCATCTTGAAAGTGCCATGGTATTGTGCTGGGTTTGGAGCTTCTGTTCTAAAGGCAACTGTGTTAAATTTTGTAAAATTTGTCAAGTTATAAAAGTTGCCATGCCTCATGGAGATACAGGTTTAATCCAGACTGTTATTTTGAGCAAGAATTCTGAGAATTTTTCTCACCCAACTCCTGAAAACTCCTAAAACAATGCAATACCCATTTACAGAACTGCTTTGCTTTAGTGTCACGTTGGGTGTTGCTTTTTCTTCATAGAATCATAGAATGGTTGAAAGATGATCTTTAAAGATCTAGTCCAGCCCCCCTGCAGTAAGCAGGGACACCTTCAGCTAGATCAGATTGATCACAGCCCCACCCAGCCTGGCCTAAAATGCTTCCAGGGATGAGGCATCCACCACCTCTCTGGGCAATCTGTTCCAGTGTTTTGCCATTATCATTGTGAAAAAAAAAGTCTTCCTTACACATTTGGTAGTTAGGTTCATCTCCCAGTCTCAGTTGTCCAGGACTCATAGCAGTTAGGGCCACATCTGCCAAAGTAATGGTGGAAAATTCTCTTGGAAAATACATTTTCATCTGGTCTAAATGATTAAGTGAATAGAAAAAGTGTTACTGAGCCAAGAAATTCTCCTTCTGTACCAAAGATATTATATGATCCTTTCCGAAAGCAACTACTCCTGCTATTATGGATGCCAAAGCTGAGTCAGCAGTTTCTCACATCCAGACCTGAGTTCAACTTGTCATTTTCTTCAGCCTAATGGGTTTAGATTTCACCAGGGTTTGAATGCTACTTGTGGTGCAAATACCTGCATATTGATTATTTGTGGCTCTGGCTTTGGCATGGACTGAAACACAGAAAGGAATTTTAGTCTTTGTTGTAAGGCCCCCTTACAAAAAAATATCCTAACTGGTGCTGTGCTTCTGAAGATTATGATGTAACTAACCAGGAAGGTTATTACAGAGGTTAAATTTAGGTGCCTTCTGTATTGCCCATCTCTTTTCCAAGGTTTGGGAGCAAAACAGTGGGATATGTCAGTTTTTAGCCATCTTCTTTAGTGTTTCTGGTAAGTTGGTTATTGTTTCCATAGTAGTTCAGGAAAGAGAGAAATTGCTGTTAAGGTTCCTTTTGCTCTCTTTAGCCATTTCTGAACTCTGTAATCTGTTAACTGCTGAATGTAAGTCAGAAAGCCTGAGTTGAATTGTCAAATGACCTTAAGTTCAAAGGACACTTACCTCAGTATTAGCAGGAGTACAAAGTCTAGGAAAGTTTTGTGCAATACTTTCTCTGGGAAATGGAGAGTGATGGATGATAGCCGAAACCACAGATCGGTAATGTATGCTTGGAACCTTTGGGCATGCAGAGGGGGATTGGTTTAGTGAGCCACTAGACACTGTGACAAAGGAGTGTTTTTCTCTGACAGAACAGATAGATCACAAGCTGGTGATGATTTATTTGCTCATTAGACTGGTGAGAATTGATGGATATCGAAGGAAGGAGAGGCCTCAGCATGCCTGTCTTAAGTGGGGCACGTACACATCTTTCATGTTGGTCTGCAGAGGGAGAGAAAAACTCCCTTAACCATTCATCTCTTCTGAGTCCAGATCAGTTGCTTTCTGCCTGTGATCTGAAGACTCTAGGGGTCCATCAAAGATAACTGAGAAAAACACGTTGGTAGATTTTAGTGTTTGTATGGGCATCTGCACACTTACTGGAACCCTTCTAAGGGTCTGCAGGCTAGAACTGATGAAGGCTACTGGCCTAAATAGTCACTCCTAAAGTGGTTGTGTAACAGCTCCCTCAGAGCATTCTCTTTATACCATGAATTATTTTGTATTAGTCTGGAAAGATTCCTTGCTGGTGTGGGTGGCATCTCTTTTATACTGTTGACAGTGCTTTTCACTTGTGGTCCATGAGCTGTTGCTTAATTCAGCAATAGTGAAATACCTCTTCACACATTTAATGTCTCACATTAAGAGCTCTGTAATGCTTGACAAATTGGTTGTGCTAACTATATAGACCATAAACTACGTACAAGTATAATTAACTGCTAGCCAGTAGTAGCAGCTGTTTAAATCTTTAGTTATGCTTCCCATGGTGTTATTGGTGTTTATAGCAAACCACTGCAAAGCAAGAAGGGACCAAATAAGGCCTGGGTCCAGATGAATTAGTGATGTGAGGGATGCAGTTCCATTAACTGCAGCTCTGAGGTAGCTGCTTATTCCAAGTGGACCATCTGGTCCATATTGTCAGTAGCTGTGGGTTTTTCTGTTCTTGTTCTCTGCAGTCATTTCTCTGCCCTAGGAAGGGAGAGCCCAGCCCAGTGCATTCCCTGGGAGCTGTGATGCCTAACTGTTCTTTAATACATGGTGTAGGGAGAAGTAACACCCATTACAAACAAACCAATTGACAGAGAGGGGGAAAATGACCACCTTTTGGACATGCAAACTCTTCAGGGTTTCAGATCCAAAGAAAGGTTTATGTGTCTTAATGCCTGCTTTGTGTTTTTCCCAGCTATGTTAGTGGGTCTAATAAAATATATTAGCTGTTCTACATTTAGGGCAGGAAGGGAGCAGGAGCCTGTCACAGTGATTAGGAGTGCACTTCATTAGTGGAAAGTTTATTAGTTGCCTCAGGAAGAAAAAAACCCGAATTTTAATGACAGCTTTTTATGTAATTTTCATTAGGCCTGGAGTGCAGAGGCTTGCATCTGGAGGCATAAAGCTAATTTTGGGATTCAGCAAAGATAAGACGTGGTTCTGTGGCAAAAATAACGTGATTATGCCAGAGGCCAGCAGTGTCTCAGGCAGTGAAGTATTTAGCAAGTGATTTGTGAGCACAGGACAAATTTCAATTAGCCTGGAGCACCAGAGGACTCCAGAGTCAGCACTGATGTTCCTGGTTGTAGTGGCTGTTCTGCTGGTTGTGGGGTTGAGCAGGTGTAATGTCAGGAGCAGAGCACTGAGTCCCCAGTCATTTGTCATATTCCTTCAACTTTCTGTACAACTTCAGGCAAGGTACCTGATTCCTGGTGTTAAAACGTATTAAGGAAATGTACATCTCTTGAGCTTTTTGAAGGCTTCTCTTATTAAGGCTTGTATGTTGAAGTCCTCAGAAAGAAAATTGTTAGATAAATATCAAATTGTTATTTGATAAGTTAAAATTGTTTAACTACCCGTGTGAATGATAGAGCAGCCTAAAGGAATTGCTCATTTGAAACTGAGACTTAATAGCACACAGCCTATATGACACATACAGAATCTACTGAAATGTGTAATCCAGGGCAAGTATTTTAAGGGTTTTTTAATTACAGTTGTTCTGCTGAGGAGCTTCCATGTGATTCCAGGATGATCAGTGTCTTTGCCTCCACAGCAACATGTACAGTAACACGCTTGTGGATTTCACTGCAAGGACTATGCTTGTTCTACAAAACGTGTTTGGAAAAATCAGGAAAACATTGCACAAGTCAAAATCTTGGATTTTGTCTAATGAGCTGTTCCAGTTTGATGCACTGGATAATGTGTTGTCAGCATTTAATATACGCTGACTGTGTAAATAGTGGGGGTTTTTCCCTTTTTGTCTTCAAGTTTAATGCAATTTTGTTCTTCTTGTAGGTGACTTTGCACCCAGCTGTGAAGACACATCTCACAGAAGGAATATATCACATTCTTGACCTTTGCATTGAACGGGACATCAAGTTCTTAACTACATCACTACCAGCAGGTGTAAGGGAGGTCTTTAAGGATCTGTATAATGATTACAACCACTACCACAAAGCAAAAAAGCAGGGGGAGGAAAAGTACACTGCATGATGCATCATGCCTGGTGCCGTGTAATCAGTTATGAATTGATCTTGCAGTGCTCAGAAGATGCTCAGTTGCTGTTTGGTTTGGAATGACTAGTCAGATCAAATCTGAAGAGGGGCCTAAACATGGATTTCATTTATCTCTATACAACCAGCCTTCATAATGGGGAAAAGGGGAATGGGGAGGGAGGACGTGTTGTTCCATCTGGTCCTGCTGTGTGCCACAAATGGCAGTCCTGATGTGCCTGTGCTGGCCCCCAGTGTACTCTCTGGGAGCCCCAGAGAGCTCGCTGCAGTTTGGCAGCAGATGTCAGGCTTCAGGCTTTGGCACATCACAGTGCATTTCTGTGGAAGCAATAGTCTGGTGCAAAAGCAGGTGAGGGATATAACCCCTGCTTTCGCTTACGTGGTAAGCAGAATAAATCAAGTGCTTATTTTTGTACTCTGTTATTTTACATTTTGTTACTGATGAAATTTGTGAATGTTACACAGCTGTGCAGTAGATCACTGTACAAAACTGCGGAAATAACAGTAAAAAATTTGAAAGTTTGTATCTCTTTGCTTGATTGGTTTTGCTCTCAAGTCCAGCCCTGGGCAACCTGGTCTAACCTATTGAATTTCCTTCCCAACTGTATTATGCTGTGATCTCACGATAATCAAAAAGACTGACTACTTAGAGCTCTGGTTGATTTACTGTCATTAAGCAATTACACTTAGTCATCTGAGCTGTGGTCGCTCTCAGTGTACATTTTTAGCTTGTGACAAATGTTAATTATTGCTGTTACTATCTGAGACCTATTTGGTCTAAGCTGAGCCTTGTTGCTTTGCATTCACTCTAGGTTAAGAGCAAGCCCTGTGCTTACTGCAGCTCAGCTGACAGTAATTTAATAAGCTGTGGTAAATTAATCACATTTGAGCCTCTCAGAAGCTTTATCAAATAGCTCTCTTTCAATAGCTGAACTACAGAAATTTATTTTCTTGAACATGATAGAGACTAAAGACCTAAATTTTTATGTAGGTGGTAAAACAGCCTTCACACATGCATGGAGTTAGTAGAAAGAATTCAGTACTCTCATGTGATTATCTGCTTTAATCTATAGGTAGGGGGTGGGTAGAGGAAGACGAATGTGGCTTGCCACTTTTACTGGGTCCATCTGCCTCATAGCAAGGTCCGAAGGATGAAGTTTGGCTGGGGTAGGAGACTCCACATGGCTCAGACAAGTGAGGCAAGCAGGGCTGACTAAAGTTCATCCTTTGGACTGGAAATGACCCCCCTCTCATCCTGAAAAAGCATCTTGGAGAGCTTTGATACTGTGCAAGCCTCGCTCAGAAGTAGCAACAGTGGTGTGTTATCAACACTGTTCTAGCCACAAATACAAACCACAGCACCATATGGGCTACCATGAAGCAAGTTAACTGCATCCAAGCTGGACCCTATGCACCACTGTGCTGCTTCTGTATTTCACTTCAAAGCTGAAAAGCTGATGTGGGCCAGCAATGGGATGGGCAGTTACTACTGCCCTGCCAAGCAGTAACTTAGGTCCCGGAAGGGAAACATGTTTGAGCTGGGGGTGGCCAAATGGGCTTCAAAATGGGGATTTCTCCAGGATGAAGACAGTTAATACACTAGAAAAATGAAGGAAGTTTATGAGCATTGGGAGAGGATGTGGAAAGAACAGTGAAATAAAGGAGAGCTAGGTTTGGAGCGGAGGAGGAAGGAAGTGAGGTAGCATCTCTGGGGCATAAGTGTCAAGGCTCCCCTGATGTAGCCATATGGTTGCAAGCCACACACGTAGCTCAAAAGCTTCTGAGCACAGTAAATACTAACATCTTGGCCATTGCTTTAAAGGGGTAAAGTAGCTGAGTTGAGATCAGTTTTATTTCATTCATACTAACTTTTTAAATGTTACTTCTTGGCTTGGAAACGAAAACATGTAACCGACTTTCATGGACAAGGGTGATGGAAATAACAAACTCCTACTATAAAAAGGACACAGTGCTTGATGAATGAAAACTTGAAACCCTGCCACAATGAAGCCTTTATTTCAAACACGCTGTGCAACTGCCACTTATCCCACAGCCCTCCTCCTTCTCCAGGCAGAGCAGAGTTCTGTAGCACAAAGCAGCGTTTCTGTGTGGAAGTGACAAAGGGGTTAAAAAGAAGGCTGTATTTCACTTGCTAATCCCAGGTCTTTGTCCAAGAACTGTTCTGGTTTTTTGTTTCTTTTTTTTTTTTTTTTTTAGCTAGAATGAATTAAATCACTGGCAGAGGACCACCTGCTGAGAAAGCAGGCTTTGTGTTCTGGAGTGCATTCCCACGTGGGTGCAGTGTTCGTCTGCTGTCGCACGATGGGGCCATCCCGCAAGGGTGCAAAGCACCAAAACCAGCTTTGGAGCCCTTCCTCCTAGGCTGGGTTAGTTCATGAGCTCTGAGCATCAGGAAGGTAAAGGGTTTGGAAGAAGCACCATCTCAGGGGTAAAGGACAGGATTGCAGCCTTTGTTTCACCTGAGCATTAGCTTCGTGCAGCTGAAACTAAAAGCCTTACAGGCTTCTGCAACAGTTATTCTTGGCCAGATTTCCAGCTGTTGATGCAGTGCATCTCTTCTGAGGGCTTTTCTTGCTGCTGCACGAACAGAAATACCTCCTGTAGGCAGAGCTCTCAGGCTGGGATATCAGGGTCCTGCTGGCTGTGCCACTGGCTCAGCCTGTGACTCTGTGTGCTGTGTTTGTTACTCGTCCACGGGCACTGCTCATGTCTGCTGTGCCAAAACTAACTCAAATACTAAGTGAGAAACAGGAAGGGCAAGAAGAGTCAACACCGACACAGATCACGCTGGGTTTATTTATCCCTTTTTTTTTGGTGTAGCTGCTGTGAAAATCAGCCAATTTTTCTACTTATCTGGCAGTGGGGCTTGGTGCTTGATTTATCTTGCTGTTGTGGATAGAAATGTCAAAAAAGGTGCTGGTGTAAAAAGGTGGAAATTGTTTTGCTAGTTTAGAAATTACTTTTCCTGTTCATAGCTGCTGAGAAGAGACAATGTACTGAGTGCTTTCCTTTGAGTTCAAAATGGATCAGTAACTTCCTTTCTGTTTACTTCTTGGTGTGTTTCTGGGGCTTCTGGATAATAGAAAAGCTTCCTTTATGGGTTAAAACATAATAGCATGAATAAAGGAGTACTTTGAGAGATTTCTATACTGTTACTACTGAACCATTAAATGCCTACAGTAATAATGGTTTGCTGATGATACCAAACTGAGTGGGGAAGTGAATGCTTGGGACAGGATTAACAGCCAGCCTGCAAGAAGACCTAGATGGGCTGGAAGAGTGGGCTAACAAAAACCTTGTAGAGTTCAACAAGGACAAGCATAAGGTCTTGCACCTAGGAAAACATAATCCAGGAGTCCAGCTTGGATCTACCCAGCTGGGGCACAGCTCTGTGGAAAGGGACTTGGGGGTCCCGATGAACAACCACCTCAGCAGGAGTGAGCAGCAGTGCTGCTATGGCAAAGAAAATCAATGGGGGATGCTCAATTGCATCAACAAGGGCATCACTAGTAGAGATAAAGGAGTCATTATCTCACTCTACTCAGCACTTGTCAGGCCACGCCTGGAATAATGTGATCAGTTTTGGTCACCAGTATGCAAAAAAAAGACTGGCTGGAGAGGGTCCAGGGAAGGGTCACAAAGGTGATCAAAGGACTGGGAAGCTTTCCAGGGCAGGAAAGGCTGAGAGAACTGGGTTTGTTCAGCCTTGAGAAAAGAAGGCTTGGGAGGAGACCTTATCACCGTGTTCCCATGTTTAAAGGATGACTACAAAGAAGGTGAAGACTCTCCTTTTACAAAGAGTCACATGGAAAAGACAAAGGATAATGGTACAAGTTGCTCCTGGGGACATTCCAATTGGACACAAGAGGAAAATTTTTCACAGTGAGAACAATCAGCCATTGGAATAATTTCCCTAGGGAAGTGGTGGAGTCCTCCACATCGGACAATTTTTTTAGTTTTTTGTTTTTCCAGCGCAGTGACTGCTTGATATTTTTCAGTGAGAAACATACAAAAGTGCTATTGTATCATTGCAGTGCTGACATGTGCTGCTGTTTGATCAGTGACATATTCTGCAAGTGGTTAAAGTTTCCAAAAAGGAAGATGTTCCTGTCACTGTACCTACCCTGTAATATTTATGTCACAGGCAAGTGGAAGTGAAACCTGACTTGCTATGGAGCAAGTAGTCAGTACAAATACTGATTTGTATTCACGTAGTTTTTGGGTTTTTTTAAATATGAAAAGGTGATGATTTATTTTTTTAATTGACTTTATAGTCTGGAAAATTTGTGAAAGAAAGCGTGTCCATGTTGGCCTCAGAGCTTTTAGTCTAGAAGAGCCCTCTGGCAAACCCCTTGACAGTTACTCAGGAGAATTAGGAAGAATAAATAAGCACACTTCAAGTGCCTAAGTTATATTGCCATCCCTTTCCTTCCAAAGAAGGACACTGCCTTTTTTAACCTATTTCTAAAGATGTTAGAAAACAAAAATGACAAGATTAATTTTGTCTTTTGTAGGCATCTTTTAATGCAAGCAATAAATTGGCAAGAGGTACAGGCCTGCATTGACTTTCCAGCAGTGACTGCTTGGTCCTTTCTAGGTGTAGAGTAGTTTATATCAGGAGAACCTTATTCTGACACGTGGTTCTGCGGCTTCTCTTTTAAGGTCAGTGGAGACCAATTTCTGCCTCAAAGGATTTGTCGTTATTTAGATTACTTTTTGTAGAAGTTGGATTCAGAATTGCTTCTTGAAAGAAGTTCCACAGATGATCTGTTCTGAACCTCTTCTTGTGGAGGCTGCTGCAGAGCCCAGGCCCTCTTTTTCCAGCTGGGAAGTCATTGTAATGCCTTTTTGGTTCTTCCCCACAACCAGAGGACAGGGGTGTTTCTGGTGATAGTTGGCAGAGAGGATTTGGAAAGCAAGAATAAAAGGAGGGGAAAATCAGGGACAGGTCCCCTGTTAATGCATCCATCTGAGTTTTCAGTCAGGTTCATGCACCCCTGCTTTTATTTTTAGAGCCTCCACTTGAGAGATTGATTCTCCAGGCTTTTCACAGAGCTATGCTGAGGCTATTCAAGAACATGCACAAAGCTGACACATTGCTGTCCTAAGGATGACAACCATGGACTGCTTCTGGTGTAGGAAGGGAGAGAAGAAAAAGAATGGGAATGGAGCTCTGGGAAGCAGCCAGGCTGTTGCTAGGGCTCTTTACAGACGAGATGACTTTGCTAATGATTTGACTTTGGGAATCAGCAGCTTAAAAGACAGAAAGAAACTCCTGGTAACTGAAAGCAGAGTAGCTTTGAAAAGCAGGCTGTTCCTGATTTTCAGTGCATCTTAAGCTTTATTTGGTGTGCCCAAACACCTAGAAACCTCTCTGGGTGACAGGCCACCATGTGTGCAGCAGTGTGAACTGTGAGTGGGCACTCGCTGTCCTAACACACCGCCAGGTGTGAGAGACAGTGAGTGGGAGAAGAAACAACATTGTAGGAAGAAGTGATTGATTTGTGTTTAGTTTTTCTGCCAGTTTTAGAGCAGTACATGGAAGTTCCCTTCAGTAATCTCAGAGAAGAATATTCTTGGGTTTGGGGTTTGTTACCCCAGGAAAAGAAAGGAACAGTGTAGGACTGTATAACCAAAAAAACCCCAAAAATCTCATGTTGGGGCACAAGCAGACAAATCCATAAAAGACAATTTGATCAATACTGCCATTGGTAAATAACGTGGTCTGTGCAAACAAAGCCTCAGCTTTATTGGAGAGTGTACTAACTCATGGAGGGAAGGCTGATATATTACTCTTCATCCAGTAATTGTCAGGCCATAATCTCCTGAAGGGAAAGTAGCCATACATGCTTATCACTTGAGGAGAGACACTAGAACAAACAGATGCTGATTTTAGTCTGGCAAAAAACGTTGCCACTTGAGCACAGCTGGTCTGTCCGAATGCAAGTGGCTGCTGCTTGTTCCTGTTCCTGAGGCTCAGGAGTACAGCTGATTTTGAGCACTCATGGCTGGGAGTAAAGCTCAGGGCTTTGGTGTAGCTTTGGTCTTTGCATCTGCTGCAGGTCTCCTGTGTGCTTTTCTTGCTGAGGCCTTACTTTTTTTGGCCTTTGACACAGACAAGACTCTTCCCTGTCAGGGATTTGTGAGATTTGCAGAATGTTTAATGCTCTGTGGGGTACCTGAGTGAACTGAGATTTTTTTCTAACTGCTACAGAGGTGAGTGATACAGCATTATTTAGTTGATTTACAGTATCCTCAGTGATAACCAGAAAATATGTTGTATGACTGCATAATGTCTGCCCCTTTTGTGTTCTCACTAGATGTATGTGAAACTTGCTATTGTTTTAGTGTGCATTTTACTTTCTTTTCTAGGGTTTGTTGAGATTGTTCAGTGTTTTCAGGGGACAGCTATGCAAGTGTGAGCTGCTGGCACCTGATTTCTCCAGACTGAAATTTAAAATATGTTCATGAAAGTTTTCATAACCTAAGCCCATAATACTGAGAGCCTAGAGTATGTGCCTCCTGGTGTCACATGCAAAGGAAGTGGGACTAAGAAACCTGGTATTAGTAGCTTGTATTTTGTTTGTGCAGTGACATCTAAGAGGCTTTCTAAGCAGCATATTTTCCCTTGCTGTGAAGGAAGATTTCTTACTGCAGCAAGTGGCAAATCCATTCTTCAGATCTCAGCCTGTGCTGTATTGTGTGGATGAGGAGAAACCTGGGGAGGAGATGAACTTTTGTTCCTCAGCCATGGAAACTTGACCAGCTGGAAGCTTCCTTTGACCCACATGCCCTTTCCTTGCAATAGCAGCACTTCTCTGTTTCTGGTTTTGGAGGAGAATATGTAGCTGTGTTGTCTTAACACTGGTTAACCTCTGCATCCAACTCCAAGGTGGTGGGTAGCAGTTGTGGCACAGGCATCTTCTCCCTGCCACACTGTAGCAGTGGTTGTGTTTGGAATTAGCTTCTGCCATATGAATACTAGGGACTTTGGAGGGCAGAAACTTGTCCTTAGAGCTCCCAGCACTTTTCATCTTCAAAGTGCATTATAATCATTAATACATTAATTAGGCATTCTCCCCTTCCATCCTGCTAACAGGGTTTATTAAGCTGAATGTATTTATCTTTGGGCAGCTTCTACAAGCAATTGAATGAATAATTTTCCTAATAACTTTAATAGCAAAGACATGAAAGGGAACAGGGATGATGGGAACTGGAGACCAAGGCAAATAAAGCTGTGCTATGAAAGGAGAGGAACAATTTCATTCTAGGTGTAACTCCACCTACCTCTACAATTCCCAGCTGACAGCTGTGCAGCCTTTCTTGCTTCTGTCTCCCCTAACCTACATGGAATTGCACATCTATGCAACATTTATACTAGCACACACAAATGCAAAAAAAAAAAAAGGAGGTCATGGATGACTGGGATCTGCAGGAAAGGAAAATATGAAAATAGCTTGCAACTGCAAGGTGAAGAAAACCTATATGAATGTTTGACTTTTACGTATGCTTACGTCTTAGGTGTTTTTATGAGAGGCAGTATAATCTAGCAGAGTGTTTCACAGTGCGTAAGTTGCAGGGGTGGAGGAAGGTCATGAAAGACTATGTGAGGGAGTTTAAGGTATGGAAAACTGTCGTCTAAAGCAAATGAAGTCTTGCTTTCCTTCTCTGTCTTTACCCCTCAAGTATTGTCTGTCGTGCCCTCAAAGCACACACAAGTACACATACAGATGCAGATCTGATCCTCCTCTCATGGTAAATGTTGGTGGAAGGACATAAAATATTTTCTCTGAAAAAGGGCATGCGCCAAAAAAGTTCTGAGACTTGGTGACTTAGTGGCTGGAATGCTGCACTGTGAATTTAGTGATTTTTGCAGTGCTCTGCCATTTGCCAAGTGTTTTCACCTCTGTCTTCTTCCTGTCTTGTTTGTTTAGATTCACAAGCTTGAGACCAGGAGGGACTACTAGATCATCTTGCCAGACCTCTTGTGTATCACATCACAGTCCATTGAGCTTGATCTAGTTACTGCTGTAGCAAACCCAATAACCTGTGGGTAGTTGCAACATATCTTCCCTGAAGCCAAATTTTTGACATTAAGTTCTTCAGGGCAGGACTTGTGTTCTATCCATGCTTTAGGTAGAGCTTCTCAGTAGTGTTATTAAACCAATATCAACACCAAGAAAAACAACAACAAGGGCAATAATGTTCATTATAATAAAGTCTATGAATATTTTATTGGTTAAGCTTGCAGAGTTGTTTGTTTTTTAACTGTGAAGCCAGCCACCATATATGAACTGTAGGCCTCAGAAAGGAGACTAATAGGTGGCCTTTCAATTCTGGTCTGCAAATACTTCTGAGCATCAGATTAGGTATTGGGAAGGGCCTTTTAGTGCAGTGGAGGAGGTTATAACAAAAGAATTCCAACAATCTCCAGCAATGCAGACTGGCAGTAACTTGACCTTTATACAGCAGTAAGGGAGTAAAATGTTGGCACACAGGATAAATGCTCTAAATCTCGAATGTAGATTTTATTAAACATGGAGAATCAGCCCCATTCTTACATCCCTTAATTCCTAATTTAAAGACCAAGTGGTCTGCCTGTGTCACTTTGATGGAAAGTGTCTTGCCAAATGGAGCAAGTCGGGTTTTTTTTACTAGAATTCTTTCAGCTAATGTGGATTTGACACTCCCACAGCTTTGCTCAAACTCTGTCAGACCAGCGAGATGTTTGTCAGCATCCTCTTTTACTGGAAGAGCTAACCTAGTCCAAAATCTTGAAGAAGTAAAACTTTGACTTAAAATAGAAGTGTTTGTGACAGGATAGGGTGATAGGAATGGAAGGATCCTTCCTAACCACCTGCCTGGCTGTCAGAGGAGCTCATCTATTCCCCTTGCTGCCTTTGGCAGTCTGGAGTTTGCCATGGACTTCCTGCAGGCTGTGAAGGGACCAGTTGAGACAAACATGTGCACTGAGTTTATTTGCTGTGACAGGAATGGTGCCCACCACCACTGGCAGTGTCTCCTTACAGCCCTCAGATGGAGGAGCTTATGTTTAACTGAAGCAGTGCAGGGCTATATCAATCTCACTGCAACCTGTTGGATGTTACTTTCCC
>NW_008674790.1:14692-23079 GCF_000695815.1 Acanthisitta chloris
AGCTGTGGTCTTGCCTCAGACCGTACAGCTGTGAGCCTGATGCATTGCCCAAAACCCCTGGGGGGAATGGTTTAAAATAAAATACTGAGTTGAAGAGAAACTAACACACTTCTGCTCTCTCTGATCCCTGCTGTGGGGCAGTGTACTTGGCACACAGGCAGGACAAACACTGCTGTTGAAACTCAAGGTAGTGCGTGAAAGGGTGTGGTCTTGCCTCAGACCGTACAGCTGTGAGCCTGATGCATTGCCCAAAACCCCTGGGGGGAATGGTTTAAAATAAAATACTGAGTTGAAGAGAAACTAACACACTTCTGCTCTCTCTGATCCCTGCTGTGGGGCAGTGTACTTGGCACACAGGCAGGACAAACACTGCTGTTGAAACTCAAGGTAGTGCGTGAAAGGGATGCAGCTAAGGAGTTGCCTCTGAAATCCCAGGGCACTGCTGGTCTTGCACACTCAGGATGGAGCTCAGACCCATCTTGAACCTCTCACTCTGCCCAGTGGTACATCTGTGCTGAGATGGACATACTCACAACACCAGCAGGCAAACTAGCTCTTTGCTGTTTTCCCACAGGTGCCAAAGCTCAAAAGTGATGCTTCAATCCTGGCCACTAATTGCCTTGGAGGTGTGTGTGTGGGTGCTGTCTTCCTTTTAGCCCTCTTACCCTGGCACTACAGGTGTTTCCAATACAAATACCTTGTTTAAAGCTGGCCAAAGCATAGCCAGAAGCACTGCAGCCACACCTCTGGTGGCAAAACAGACATGCATTGGCTTTAAAGCCTTGCCTTGCACTGCAGCACAAGAATGGATTCTCCTTCTTACATCAGAATGGGAGTTGTTCAGACTCTGCGGCAAAAGAGAAAGGAGGGACTGGAGCAAAACTAAGTTTATGGTTGCAGGTCTTGTGGTGCAGTTTCCCCTCTGTAGCTAGAACTGAGCTTTAAACCTGGTTCAGTGAATGAGATGAGCCACTAAGGCTGCATTCCTTTAAGAAGCAGTGATAACACCCAGTTGTCTAGGAACCAGCCACCTTGGGATTCCATCATTTTGGGACAATGTTAAAAGGAAATGTTCACAAGTTCAGTTGCAGATCTGTTTCAGGATGTTATTTCAAAGCTAGTAGGAAATGTTCAAGTCAAACCTTCAAGAAAATATTCAAGTAAGAAATCCCCAGTGCAACTCAGTTCAAAGCAAGGTCTGCCCTGCTGTTTCCATTTATAGCACTTCAAGAATGTGTTTATTTTGTATTTCCCAGAGACAGCTGGAGTGGGAATTGCAGTATGGAGCAGGACAGGTTCAGATAAAAAAGCTCTACTGTGGTAGCCTCTTCTTCCTTTTTTTTTTGGAACCAATGTAGGCTGCAGGTTAGCAAGGCTACAATGAGATTAATTTCTTGCAGCTGACAGATGTTAGCAGGAGTGGTGGATTTCCAGAGCTTTGAAAAGCAGGTCTTGAAGACTGCATGGCATGTGTTAGTGTGTGTGCTTCCATTCTTCTTGCCTTGGAGTCCTACAGGATGTGCTAATTCTCCCTGACAAGGTGTTCAGCGATGGACATGAGCCCTACCCAACCGTGGCAGCATAAGCTGCGATGTGGTAAGTGTGAGCTCCTTGTGTTCTAGCCTTTATTAAATGTACTGTCTTCCACTGCTCTTTGACCGATCAAAGGTTGGGGTGGCTTTGTGTTCAGCTTTTGTGGCTCACGGGGGCTCATGAGCCTTCATCTTGCCCATGTTCTAATCTTCAGTGCTGGGCAGGGCGATCTCTGTCAGACAGCTTATCCTCCTTGCTAAGTGACATGTCCCAGCATCTGTAGTATTTCACCCCTTCATGCACTTCCTGTTTGCTTAGTGATTACAGAAATAATTTTTGCCTGCAGTACAGCATTCCTTAGGTTCCAGAAATGCAGGCTATTATTGTGAGTGTTAAAGAAAAGCAAAGCTGCAGCTTAGTACTGAACATGAAATATTCCCCCAGCCAGATGGGGTAACTATATCTATAACTCTCAGGCTTCTGAGAGCTTAAACTGGTCTGAGAAATGAATGTGGTGGGTAAGACATCTTGAGGGAAAGCCAGCCTCTATAGCAGACCACAAAGCAGCTTCACCTGCTCGAAATGTTTCAGCTTTTTTCAACTCTCATTTTCAATGTGCAACTTCTGAAATGCCTTCTCTTCCTCTGATCCTGCTGACAACAGTTTCTGGGGGTCTTCTGCAACAGTGTGAAAATTATGAGCCCTGCCACTTGCCACTCTGATGATGTGCCATCTGCATGAAGCCATGCTACTATGTTCATTCTTTTGCCCCTTCTGCCTTGGGTTGGATATTTCCACAGCTTAGAATTGATCAAATGTGCTAATCTGCATTTTGTGAGCCAAGGAAAGATTCTCAACATCTGCAAGAACTCTATCCTGCCCTTACAGGGAGGAAGGGGAACCCCAACATTTTGTTGTCATATGGTTTTGGCTGATTTGTGGCTTTAATCATTTCCCCTTTGTGGAGGACTATCCAGCTCTCTGCTCTCTACCAGGAACTGACTCATGGAAATGGAGTTTTCCCTCGATGCAATGTGAGAGTAAATATCTGTGTGTGTTTGAGGAAACTAGGGGGCTAATGTGCAGGTGATGAAAATTTCTAAATGTGGGGGGAAAACCCTATATTTTGTTATTTCAAATAAAGCTTCTCATTTTATGCATCAGCCATTTTGGAGGTTCATCTACTCTAAAGTAGAGATTTGTCTGCCTCATTGCTCACGAATTGCAAAGCTGGTGACCTGAACGTTGTTGCTTTACAGAGGTAAGTGATAGTTGGTAGTAGATAGAGTTGATCAGATACCATGGTGATAAGCCTCATATAAAATCCAAACCTTAGTCTTGCTGTCAGCTTTGTGCAGACCTTGTGTCCTCTGTTATAATATCATGGCCTTAGGCATCATCATCATCTAGACTTGAACCTGGGATTTGTAGATCTAAAACCACAACCTGCTATGAGCTGGAGGCTCAGGCAGGCAAATGCACTGTGGCCAAACGTGAGGTAAAATGTGTTTGCACAAGCCACAATGAAAAAGACTTCAGCAAATATATTTTTATCTCACTTTTGTGATAGGCTAAGTGTGTGTGCAGTCTGCCGCTGTGGCTTGGCAGACAAGCAGTGTTTTCTTGAGCTGTAGCAACTAATCAAGTATCTGAACTGTGAGCAGAGGAGCCCATCATTGTTATCGAGAGAATGAACCATCTCAATAGTATTTGGGATCTAGTCACAAGGAGACAGAGCTGCATACAGGTTCAGACTGTGTTTGCTGGAAATTCAGTTTATATCAGAGGTCCAGGCATTTGTGTACTCAGGGTTCTTACAGGATGGGTGCCTCTATTACATTAGAAGTGTCTTGGCAAACCAAGCTCTTTAAATTATACGGTGTGTCACCTGTTTTGTCAAAAGTTGGGAGTTGTTTCTTTCATGCTGTTTGTTTTCCTCTGCCATAGGATTAAGCACTCCAAACAACAGAGTATATACTTTCTCAGTATCCTTGGGAAGTTATTTCCTACCTTTTAAGATTAATGTCATGGGAATTTTTCTTTGATCTCAAGCCTGACTTTCACTGGCTCAATTTTTTCCTCTTATTCCTGGATAACAAGGGACAGGAGAAGTAGGATCTCTTGCATCAAGGTTTGGAGGTACGGTATCGCTGTTGCCTCAGCTGTGGAGGAGTTGTGGATGGCCAGGCTTTGAAGCAGTGATGGCTTTCCCTTATGAGCAGGAAACCTGCTGCCTTTGAGGTGTGTTGCTTGCTGACCCCCTGACTGTCTTTGATGTTTTTACTTTGAGACACATCCCACTGTACAAGATATATGCACAGCTACAACCCTAGAATATTGTCTGTATGCTGTTGCATACAACCAGGCTGTGCCCAAGGCTAAATCCCACCAGCCTAGTTGGGTATTAGCTGACAAGCAGGTGATGGTCAGGGGAAAAAGTGGGGAGCACAGAGGCTGTTTGTTTGGCTCTTAGGGCTGAAGAAATGGGGGTCTGTGCTCGGGAGCAAAGACAATTTGCATTTAATTTCTCTGGGCTGCAGTGCTGGCAACAATGGTAGATGTTCATCTGTAGCATTAAACCACTGTACAGTCTGGGCTGAATGGCTGCCTTTGTGCAGGGCTGGAGCAGCAGGAGCACTGCTCGTCAGGACTGAAGCACTGTGTTGTACGGTGTGGCCACAAGTGAGAAGTGGGAAGAGAGAGAAACTGGGTGCTGGTAAAGCCTACCCCATCTTTCCTCTTGCCCCAGGGGTGGTGTTCACTGACCTCAAGAAGCCTTAAAGGGAAAACCATGCCACCCTCCAGTGACTCTACTGTGAGGCTGTGGTTGGTGACTGTCTGTCATGATTTAACCCCAGCCAGCAGCCAAGAACCACGCAGCCGCTCACACACTCCTCCACCAACGAAATTGGAGAGAGAATTGGAAGGGTAAAAGCTAGAAAACTCATGGGCTGAGATAAAGACAGTTTAATAGAGCAAGCAAAAGCTGCACACACAAGCAAAGCAGTACAAGGAATTAATTCACTGCTCCCCATGGGCAGTGTTCAGTCATCTCCAGGAGAGCAGGGCACCATCACATGTAATGATTACTTGTGAAGACAAACACCATCACTCCAGATGTCCCCTCTTCCTCCTCCTTCCTCCCACTTTATGTACTGAGCATGATGTCATATGTTATGGAATATCCCTTTGGTCAGTTTGGGTCACCTGTCCCAGCTGTGTCTCCTCCCAGTCTCTATGCAACCCCAACTTCCTTGCCAGCCTGGCAATATGGGAAGCAGCAAAGACCTTGGCTCTGTGTAAGCTCTGCTCAGCAATGACAAAAACATCTCTGCATTATCAACCCTGTGCCCTGCACAAATCCTAAACATAGCCCCATAGTAGCCACTGTGAAGAAAGCTAACTCCACTTCAGCCCAAACCAGCACATCGTCTCTGCTGGTGGTCACCTCTGCTCTGCACTGAGAAGAGGGGGAGGTCATTCAGGAGTAAGCAAGGTGCTTTCTGCTCCTGCAGCTAGGCTGAGCTCCATGCAAGAGATTGAACAGCCCTAAACCTCACCTGGCTGGGACATGGTCTCCTCCCTAGATGAGGCCTTTAGAAGGCAGTGAAGGAGGATAGGGGTGGAGATGGAATGTCAAGTGGGGTGTGGAGCCTTATTCCTCTAGCAGACACCTGAGTTCAGCCAGGTGTTATGTGGTGGATGCCTCTCCAAACTTTGTTGGAGTAGGCTTGGCACTGCATTTACAGTATGTTAACCTGTAATACAGCTTAACAGCCTTTGCAGAGGGCTGAGGCTTGGCAAGCCCCTCCCCAGGGACTCCAGGCACTCACTGGGCAGTGAAAAGCATATCCCCAGACTGGTGGCTAGCAGACACAGAACACGTTGCTGCATCCACCAGCAGTGTTATCTTCCCCACAGCCCCAGAAGTCCTTGCTCATTGCAGTAGCCACCTTTCAAGTACCCAAGTGGTGGGAGTTTGTCTGAGACCACCACCAGGCAGCAGGTGAAAGTCTTCCACTGGTCTCTTACCAGGAGTGATTTGAAGTCTGCTGATAACTGTAATAGGTGGGGGGAAAATATGAGATGTAGGATCCTTTTCCCTAGCTCCACAGGGAAATGGTGTTTGGCTTGGGAATTGACCGTGCCAAACAAACAAACAAACATTGACTTAGAAACCTGAGCTTCTCCTGCCTCACCTACCCCATTGTACAGCGCTCACCACACCAGCTAAATCAGACCTAGCATTAATTGCACTGTGTGCTCCTAAGCTTCTTTCCATGGCTTTTGGGAAGCTGATTAAGAGAGAGAAAGTAAAGTGGGGATTAATGGGCTCCTGGTGGAGGCTTGGGGGGAAAAAAAAAAAAGGAAATTCCTTGGAGGGGAAAAAGAGAGATTTGAACAGCTGACAGCAAGCCTCTGCAAACAAACCGGGAGAGTTAGGCAGCAGATGGACTAACACTCTCTGGGCTTGTGCCAATGCATCAGATTGATTTTAAAGATGAAGCACCCACTGCCTGGGAAAGCAAGCCCTTCGAGTAGGAGCACTTCCTGGCAGCTGTTCAAACACTAGCTGCTTTACAGTTTGCTATTGGTGCACCAGGAGTCAGTGAGAAGCTCTGGGGACTTCATATATGAAATATGACCAGTGGGAACTGTGGACCAATAAAGGGGTTATTTTTGCAGGGAGGATTCTATGGAAAATAATGTCCAGTTGCTCAGAAACTCACAGTGTGCAGTTAAAGCACCAGAAGTGACCAAAGGACCATCAAGTCAAATTCTGTGCCTCCTTGCTTGGTGAGTGCTTAATCTTTCAAGCAAGGTGCAGACTTCTCTGCAGTTCAATTCCAGAGGGGAATTATTTTGCTGGACCTCAGCTGTGGACCTCGCTGTAGATCAGCTTATGTGCTGAGATATGACTGCTGTCCTGAACGAGCTGTGTTATGGACATCTACTCTAATGTGTTTGCACTGAAGTCACAGGGTACCTCAGTGATGGGCTGGATACATACACTGACAAATGTCTCCTTCTCCCACACCATCCGTTTCCTTCTACAGAAATGATATGAACTGAAGTGGTTTAATTTTCCCTCCTGCCCTTTTTTTTCAAAGTGAAATGGAAACCTTCCTGTTGATGAAATAAAACTATTGAATAATCAAACACGTGAAGACTCTTCAGCAAAATAAGCATTTTCACAGTGTTTCATTCCATCAGATTATATATAGGTGTATATGTAATATAGCCTGATGGTCCACCTAATTTATGAAGGCTGTTCCATGGTTCTCCCTTTTAATTTCTCATTATATATAATTTGCTTCTATTTTACATACACTATTTTTATGGTTTGCATGGCAAAGAGACACAGTCTCAGACCCTGAGCTGGTGCCAGTTCCCACTTCTTGAATTGCCCCTTGAACATAAGCTTATACAAAAGTTAATCAGTTTTTAGGCTGATTGTACAACATGTGCAGTTGTGATTAGAGTCTATATTTAAGACTTGGCTGCCAAAAAGACTTCAGCAATGACAAGCTTACAAGTATTTCAGCAAAAGGCTGACACAAATGTGGGGTGGGCTGGGAGTGCCACAAAATTTACACTCTGCCCTGAGGAAATGTCACCCCCCACCCTGGCACAGCACCTTCCTCCGCCTCTGTTGGTGTTGCAGCAAAGGGTACTCCGTGTTTGTCATCCTGCCTCCTCCTCCATCCCAGGGTTTCTGATGCAATAGGTTCAGAGTGAGAAAACAGCTATGATGCAGCTGGCCTGGCTAAGCACAGCTGTGGCAAAGGGAAAAAGTGCTTAGAGGCTGGCAGCAGGTCTGATATTGGGGATTTCAGGGGCAGAGATAGGGAAAGGTAAAGACAGAGCAGTATTAGCTGCTCATTCCCATTGATAAAGAGTTGCTCATTCTCCTCAATGTGCTGCAGGTTTTTTGCAGCCAGAGTAGTTTGGAGAAAACCAATATCCAGTTGTCACTCAGAGCTCAGATGTGTTGTGTCCTGATGTTTGCAGTAGTGTGCCTTGACTTCTGAGTAGCTGGAGTCTTGCTGAAGCGAGAGAACCTGATCAGAGAGGATTTTCAGTCAGATTTTCAGCTGTAAGTTAAGACAAACTCTTATCTGTTCGCTTAGCTGACAACCGTGAGTCTGGGAGCTGGTGACTTGGCCTTTCACTTCTGGGATATTTGTTCGGATGTACTTTGCGTGAATAGCCTGACAGGCTCTGACAGGCTCTACCAGCTGCTTGGTCATTTATGACATTGTGTAAAATAGATGTGGTGGTCCCTAGAAAGCTGCAGAAATTTGACACAAGAACCACTAGGCTCAGATGAATATCACTTAAGCGTTCACTAAATGGGCATGTATCCAGATTTATCCAGTTCAATGAGAGTTTTGAGGATTCACAAAAATAGCATTCCATAAACTGAAACCCTCTCTTGGTCTGCTTTACTACAAGACTGGCTGTAGATATTAAACCAAAAAGTTGTCCCCCCCCTCCCCCCCCAGTTTCCTGTTGAAACCTGCCAGTTTTGTACCTCTGACTTCAGTGGAACACCTCTGGCATGGAGCTGAACCAGTTTGATGGTGAATCTGGTCCTGCATTTGCTTTGGCAAACTCACTGAATGGATTTCTAGAAGTGGGAACGTCATGGTAACTGATGGGAAAGGCATCAGGTAAGCAAAGACAGGTTCCTGGCTGATAGCCAGGAATGTTAAACATATGGATGTTTACTGGCAGGGAGAGTTACTGGAACAAAACATTTTGTGATTCATGGAAATAAATGTAAACATAAAATTATTTTGTTTTACCTTCTCCTCTCCCAGTCACTGAGGACACTTGATTTTAAATGTTAC
>NW_008674790.1:23107-31949 GCF_000695815.1 Acanthisitta chloris
CTCTGAGGCTGGTAACACCAAAGCCAACCTGGAATCATGCCCCAGCGCAGTGCATGGAGTTCCTTTGCATTTATACCAGCATTGTGGATGAGCTTCTGGCTCACGAGAGCAATCAAAGCTAATCGACGTGGCTAGAATTTGATATTTCAAATGCTTCTGCTGAATGGTTCATGAGCAATCTACAGGCTAGGAGTTATTTGCGGAAAGTATCCAGCAGTTAATTTCAAATCCCATATACGTTTCAGATGTTCATAAGCTACTTGCAGACAATTTGCAAACAGAAAAAGAGGCTAAAATTCATCAAAATAAATGATCTTCCATGAATTATTCATCTGGCTCCCATCAATCATGCCAAATCTCTCCCTTGTTGTTAGTCTCTGTAAAGAGATCGGGGATTGAATTTAGCTTAGAGACAGAAGTATGCGTTCACCCCTAGAGGTGCTTCTGCAGAGCAGACTAGCGGCATGTAGGTGATGAGCATAAGAAAGCTTTGGCGGCACAAAACGTTCCCATTCTGGATAAACAGCAGATTTTAGCCAGCAGGGCTGTCAGGCAGGCTGCTTCCACAAGGACCATTTTTGCACAGAAAACCCCAGCCACCAAAATGAGCCCTGAACTTAAAGGGAAGAAGAAAAGACAGAATTGAGGCTGATTGTTGTTACCAGGAAAGGTGTCTTTCAGCCCATTCTGGCAGCAGTCTGAGAGTAGCTTTTTGTTTTAAGGTGGGAGGGAAGATTACAGGTGAAGTGAAGTCTGGATCCCTGAGAAGTGAAAGCAGGTATCACAAGCTGAGAATGTTTCAGGCACCAGCATGGCTTCCCTTCCTTGCATACGTAATTCATTTATAGTCATGGGCATGCTCCCTTAACTCCCATAACAGAAAGGGAACAGCCAAAACTAAACAAAGAAGAAGTGTCTCTGTGACATCTTGGAGAGAGGGGCTGCACTGGGAAGGCTCTGTTCCACTTGATTAATACAGTGGAAACTATATCCAGATACAGCTTTTTGTGGGGAACAAAGGTGTCTACAAGGAAAGGGCCTCATCCACTTTTCTTGGGTTGATGGGAGAGAAAAATAGCTGACACCAACTGCGTTTTGATAAATGGCAGTGGCACAGCACAAATACAAGAGCAAAGAGTAAATAAGCTGTCTTATGTTGAAAAAAGATAAAGGTTGAGTTTGATTCAAAGGCAATACATGTAGCAGCATAAGCCCTCAGCACTCAACGGGCCATCATATGGGGCTCTTATTACCTGGATTTAGTTACAGCATAGATATATTATCCCTGTTCTTTCAATAAAAGCATTGCCATGCTGCATGCACAGCAACAAGCCAGACCCAACTCTCCAAAGCCTCAGCCCAGTGCCTGAGGTGCTAGGTTACAGCTTTTACTATTCAGAAAATGGAAATAAATAGGGCATAATGGAGTTTAGGGAACTGAAATGTCACATAGCTGAAAGAGGGGCATCTTGCAGCAAAACTGATAAGAATGTCTGTTGAAGCACTCTCACTGCACTTCAATTTACATCTTACACTTTGCTGCGAGCCCTTTACTCGAGAACCACTTGGCAACATTTGATTTAGACAAGTGTACCTGTCATCTTTAACCTGTTGCTTCTGATGCTGGTATAACACAGACGGCTTGCTGGGGGTGAGCGAGGGGCTGCTCTCCCAGGATGTGAGAGCCTGGGCTGCTGGCAGCTGGCCACCTGCCTCCGAGCACAGGGAGGTAAGTGTCTGGATGGTTTCTTGTTTGACTCCTGGTTTGGAAAGGAAGGGCTTATATATCTCTAGGAAAGAGCAACATGGGTCTCAGAGAAAGGTCATGTGGAGGAAATGCTGATTTAATTTTTTAATAATCTTGCCTTCCTTGTAGCACATTAGGAACAAGCTTATACAGCCAGGTATTTGAGTTTATTTCCCCTCTATTTGAAGCTTTCATTTCAGTCTATTTGACCTAAAAAATAATTCTAATTTGCCACATACAAAGTAACATGTTTTGTTTTACAGTATATTATGTGCACACAGCTTCAAGATCTTAAAAAAATTCTTGTCACCAATTTAAGGCAAGCTAAGGGAAGGGCTCAACAGGACATTGATGCGCTGATGGCACTGGGAGTGTGGGAGGGGAGGCAGCTCTTGTTTGCAATGGGGCTAGCTCAACTACCTGTTTATGCCTACTCAGTCCTGCCACCCCTTTCCAGAAAGGCTCCCTGGCCCCAGAGGCAGGGAATGGGCAGCAGTCTGACAGAGAAAGCAGCAGCTGCAAGAGGGAGAGAGAGAGAGAGAGAGAAGCAAATCCCATGGCAGAGCTCAACCAGGGATTCAGCGTGAGTCTAAAATGCTCTTGGTATTAAGACTGCCAAAAACTGTGCAGGAAGGGAGTATTCAAGTCAGCATGGCTGGATCAAGCCACAAGCCTGATGTACATGTGAGGAGACTTGTTTCCCTCGCCTGCCCTTGCAGACCAGTGCTGCAGTGAACACATTGACAGAGCAGGTGCTGTTACATGACATGCACAGGACCTGTTGTGAGCTAAGCCCAGACCTCACTCCTGTCTATTCATAAAGTTACCTCAGTGCCTCGTCTGCCTGAGAAACCCCACCATGAGCATCACTGCCTTGCCATGACATCCCTGGCTCAGCACAGGTGAATTCTGTCCTGTCCCCTGCCTACTCTTCAGGTCTGTACTTCAAAAGGCTTCTGAAAGGGGATACAGCAGCTCTTTCCTTCTCCTTGGTCCAGATGACCTCTTTCCAGTTCCCCTCCCCAGA
The DNA here is from genome assembly GCF_000695815.1 of Acanthisitta chloris. Classification (NCBI taxonomy): domain Eukaryota; kingdom Metazoa; phylum Chordata; class Aves; order Passeriformes; family Acanthisittidae; genus Acanthisitta; species Acanthisitta chloris. Next base: position 25,882 of record NW_008674790.1, read on the forward strand.
TTTGCACCTCTGCCAAAAATCTGTCATCAGCTGGGAGGTCACTGGTGAGTGCCGAGAGGAGCCCGAGTCCCACTCAGGATCTGGTCCTATCCTGTGTGGTGGATGGTGTTGGTGGGGAGAGAGGGCAGATGGGCTTGGCTGAAGCTGTTGTGATGATACCCCTGCATGGCTGGTGGCCGTGGAGGCTTCCAGGGTGGTGCTGTTGGAAAGCAGGAGCAGGACAAGTTGGCTTTCCTTCGCAAGGATCAGCTGCTCTGCCCACCAGGGCGTCCTCTGTTGGGAGGCCATGTGCTGGTGGGGAGGGACAGCCCTGTGACCCAAGCAATGCTCCCGGGCCATGGCCATGGAGGGGGGACACTACCCTCCAGACAAGGTCCTCAATGCTGAAATTTGATCAGTGCTCTCATGTTGCAGCTGGTGGCAAAGGGGTGGGAGATGCTGGAGACTCGGTGCTGCTAAATTGCTTTGCCATTAGTGACACAGACTCTGTTACCTCAGTTACCTCATGTTTCATTTTAAATACATTTGCTTGCAGGCGGCGGTTTCGCAGTCTTACTTACATTGCCATAGAAACAATCTTTCACATTCCTCTATTTGTTGTGCATTTTTGTTAAAGGCTCTTTCTTCTCTACTTATCCACTCCATCTTTTCATTTGCCAACGCTTTCTCCATTATGTCCTTCCAATTCCCTCACCTTCTAGCCTGCCATGCTACAGCACAGTAAAGATACCCAGCTCACAGCCTCCACCTGTACAGCTGTCAAAATCTGCCGATGATACGTCACACGGATAAGGAAACTGGGCTGTGTGTGAGTGTGCATGTGCCTAAACCCACAAGTGTTGCGATGAGGAGAGGACAAGGAAGTGGGAAGAAGTGTGATAATCTGCTACCAGACCAGTTGCCCTTGACAGTAATGAAACCAATTTTAACTTCTGCTTTGTGACCAGGGAACGAGGCTGCCCATCAGATAAGGGGCTGTGGGACTTCCAGGGATTTCTCACTCAGTGCATTTATACTGCGAAGGAGCACTCCTAAAACTTTTGTGTTCCACGTGATTATAAGAAGACAAAAATCTTTTTGGGCGTGCTGATTAGACAGAGATATTTTCTGATGAATCACACTCCCCAGTGGATTACATTTGATTGTTTGCTTCAGAAGAGAAAAGGAAGAAAAAGGAAAAGAAAGATGTTTAAGGCTTTTCTGATTGCAAAGGGTGGCTTTTGCTAACACCCAGATTACATTTTGTTTCCCTTCTCCTCTGCTCTCTTTGGCAGGAAGTGCCCAAGAAGAAATAAGAACTATTCACGAGAAAAAAAAAACAACAACGGAAGATAAAAAGCAAATATATTCAGTGACTGATCACACATAAACAACCACATCTTTTTTCCCCCCCGTTCGTCATGGAAGGCTGCTCTACTGCTGGCAAAGAGACAGGCAGGGATGCAGCCAGGATACCTTGCAAGTGCGAGGGCCAAGGACAGAGTCCCTTCTCCTTGGACACAGGGCAGGTCTTTGCATGCCAGGCTGGATGCTTCTCCTGAGCTGGAGGAGCATCTCCCAGCCCTGAGCTGTGTCTCCAGCTGCTGAACTTGGGGAATCCTTTGTCCAGTCTGTGCTGTGCCATGCAGTGGATGAGAAAATGGTGGTTTGTCACCTGGGCCTCTGTGTTACCACTGCCTATTTTCCATTTAAAAAAAAAAAAAAGTCATATTTGAGAGATGAATTAACTGCTTTGCTTTATTCTTCAGTGATATTTCTTATTTCAAATCCTCTTACTCAGGGATGTAGTCATTCTGTATGTCCAGGCAATGAAATTGTGACAAGTGGCTGGAGCATACAGGGAAAGCCCTAAAGCTCTGTTTGTCTTGCATGAGAAGATAAACCAAACTAGAATTTCTCCTCTAAACAGGGCACGAGAAGAAGAAATAACAGCTGTAAGAGTGTTTGGTTTCAACATCAGGAAGCCACATGAAGCACAGATTGAGTTCCTTCCTTCCCTTGCCTTAAATAAATCCTCTAGGAGCATCAAATGCAGTTATGATGGGGTGGATGGAGAGGACAAAAGGGGGGAATCAGGACAAGATTTAACTTGATTCTTTCCACCCTTCAAAGTGCTGTGCAAAGGTGTATGCAAAGGTGAACACACTCAGGAGGGCTTTGGATTCTTGCTGAGCTTCTACTAATTTTTTTCATTGGAGGCAGCCATGCACCCAAATCTGTTTATAGCATATAGTTATTAAGATCAAATGTAGCAGTAATAGCATGTGACAGTCTTCTCTTTTCTGAATCAATTTGTACCAGATATGAGTCTTAGTTCTGTCAGATGAAGTGAACTGTGACAATGTCTATCCATCCATCAGGACAAATCAAGCAATTCATATATTTACTCCAAGAACATCTTAGTGCATTTAAGATTTTTTCCTGTGGCAGTTTCCCAGTCTTGTAATGCTAAATGTAAGAACTGTGGGGGTCACCAAGTCCTTCAAAATTGTGACAACTACATTGGCCTTGTTGGTGTCATTCAATCACTTGTATTTCTTGTATTTGGCTTCCCTCCAATGCTGTTTTCTTCTTCACTTTTATTTCTTTTTTTCTTAATTTTATGTACAGGGAACTTCTTTCTTCATGTCACGTATGGATGTCATGCACAAACTCATAGCTGACCCATAAAGATGCTCCAAGTGCTATTAGCTAATGGCAGCTATTAGTGCTGCTGGCCTACTGGTGTGGAAGAGCTGGGGCTTTTTAGAAGAGAAATGCACACTTTTTCAGCTTGATGATGATGCAGTGCAAGTTCTTATTAGAATTAAGTTACAGTAGTGGGGAAACTAGTAAAAGGAGAGACTCCAGAACTTTTGCTTGGAGGGTCTGAAACTTGTTTTAGCACTAGGGCAGGACAACTTTGCCCTTCCAAGGAGACTGGGGCCAACCATGGGCTGCTGTATCCAGTATATCCCCAGTAGAACTTGTTATTTATAAAGATATGTCCAAAGGCATATCTATGTGGTACAAATTCCTCACTTTTATAACTCCATTTGAAGTGATACTTACTGTAATCTGACTTCCAGGTGACTTTTTATGTAAGAACATAATTCCTCTACTAGGGAATCTCACTGTGTTTGTTCCATAACCCTGAATCCATAAGACTCTTCAGAACCTCAGCTGCAGCTATTGATACTTTTCATTTTGTAAGTTACTTTTCTCCCTTACTCTCTCTAGAGACTTAATTACACAAGAAGCAGCTATATGAAGGATCAATAACTGACTTAAATCAAGTGATGCTTCCACGTGGCAGCACAGTGGCTATTGATGCTTTCTGATACTCAGACCATTAGCAGAGCATCCTGACCAGCTCATACTCCATTTCCATTTGCACTGGGCTCCTCTAAAGCATGCTGGCTTGTCAGCGGGTTTATTGACACGCTAAACTACAAATTCCTCCTGCTTTCTGCATCACTCCCTACAATAACACAGTCACACTCACACCCTGGTAAGATGACTGCTGTTGCTGGAGGAGAGAGGTGTTTCCTGGTATCACACTGACCCCAAAAATGCTAAGAGCTGTTTCTACTCAGCAGCCAAACAGGCTTGGCTGGACAGAAGAGAGCACAACAAATACCTTTGATGAGTCCCCAGGAAGTGGGTGACAAGTTGCTGTTCAAGTCTTAAACCAAAGGTTTGTTTTCACACCACTTCGGCCATGTTAGGGCAGCTGTAGGGAGTTATTGCTCCTTCAGAGGTAAACAGTGTTTTTATTGCAGAGTAAATGCAGAGTTCTTTTGCACCTCCCTGCTGCAGGAGTGGCTCTGCTGGAGACGGAAGAAATTACCTCAGTTTTTAGCTCAATAGTTTTGGGGTTTTTTAGTAAAAGAGATTCCATTGCTTAGGCCAAAGATGCTACATTACATAGCAATGATGCCTTCACCGGCACAGACACTGCTGCCCTTGAAGGACCTAGCCCTGCAATGAGAGCCTGCTGAGTGAAGCCTTTCCTTCTCTAAGCAGACTTAGTGGGGCTGTCATGGACCTCATGAAAATGGTGACTATGGTTTGGGTAATAACGCAGAGAAGATTGCATGTGCTGTTAAGTACTGTGATGTGTAGAAAGAGGCTCTAGGCTTGATCTCTTACTTGCACTTACTTAAAATGTTCTCCTCTAACTAAGCAATAAGCTGTAGTAAAACACCCTTTTATACCCTGATGCTTTAGTTATAATGTTTCATTAAGTAGCTGTAATTGAATGTCTGGAAAAGCTTACATCTCCCACAAATTCTCCTCTGCTAATGGAAAAGTCATGTAAACAAGCATCACTTTATTACACGCATTGTTCTAATAATGGCCTTCCAAATGGGGAAGGCTTGAATCAGAACAATCTTGCCCTTTTCTTAGTGTAGTTTATCTTCTGGTCAGTTTTACTGTGGTGGAAAATAAAAGACACACTGAAAGTATGTTAGTGTGAAAAATCCTTGCAGCTCGAGTGCTGCATGGTCTCAGGAAACCATTTTGAATGGCATATTAAAAAACCAGTTGCAGAGCACACATTGTCTCCCGGGGCTGACGCAGCCACTGAACTTTCTGCCCCAGTGCCTGCTGCTGTGCCAGAGTGTGGTTGGATTGCTGGCAGCACAGGGGTCGATCGATAACCCAAAGTGATGCAAGGCAAACAGAGTCTGAGTTGCCTTCCAGCAGGAGAGGCACTGTGGTCTCTTAGCAGAGTTGTTCCCAATTTGCCGTGACTCATAAGTTGTTTCAGGCCTGTAATTTGGGCCCATGTGTTCAGGGAGAGCCAAAGTTAACCTCATAAGGTAAAAAATATGGGAGTTTATCATTGCATGAAAGCTTGTAAAGAAGGTATAATCACAAAAACCTGTGTCCTCATTACATTCCTTCTTTCTTATAATTTCTGGTGGATTTGTGCGGTGATTCTCTGTTCCTAGCTAGTGCGCAAGGCTGGGTGGATCCTCCTGGAACTGAGGACACACTGGTGGACAGTTTTTGACCATACAGAGCTTGAATCCTCTCTGAAGATTGGTTTGAGCTTTTCACAGCACAGTTCTCAGGTCCCAGAGAGGAAAATCCTCCAGCCCAAAATGGTGCTCTTTCTCTGATGCTTTTATTTCAGCCTTTGCTTTGGGGTAGCCCTTGTACCAGCTTGCACCTTCACTGGAGGATACTTTAGCATATCTTCTTTAAAGCTACACTGGAACAGCAGGACCTGTGCCTGGACCAAATGTACGGGTCCTTCATTGTAAGTGAAGAGAGCTCAAAAGGCTTCAGCAAGCACTGCTTTCCCTTCAGTCGTCTCAACTGTAAAATTTGCAGGTGATTCCCTGGTGGGGCCTTGCACTCAGAGCTCTAAAACTGCATCCCCCACTTTTATATTTGGCTTTCTCAACGACCTTGCATGAATCATTCAGCTACCTGGATCCTCAAGTAACCTTACTGTAATAGCAGCATCTGCAAGGATGGTATCCTGGCACCACAGCCACATCCTACATGTGTCCCCTGTTTGCTATAAATCACTAGGTAAAACTCTTCCAAAAGGCAGAATGAGTACCCCTTTCTGTGTGTTTGATCATCAGGTGCTATGATACATGGGATACTTTGAATTCTCTAGTCTGTTTTGGGGAGGGAAGGAGGAAAATGAGATCAAGGCAGTTACTGAAGGCAAGTCAGGCTCAGACTATAACTGTGCTATGTTTAAAATATTTAATTCCACAGTATGAGTCACTATGACTTGGCTGCTATTGACCTGGGTAACCTGAGTCAATATTGCATAAAAGGCCTTCTCGTTTTGTCACTATAAATAAAATCTGTGATTATTCATAGCTAATGCTGAGTTTCTGTTACCATAAGCAGCCTTACAAGAACATTACACTCCAAGATGGGGCTGTGTCACTGCTTGTGGGTCATCTGGAGCTACCTTCATGGATGATTGGCTTGAAAGGGGCAAATTTCTGCCCTTGAGCATTTCTGTCCCTGCCTGGAAGGAGGGGAAGCCTGCATCCATCAAGCACCAAAACCACTGAAAAAATTGTGCAGTGATTGCAAAAACAAGAAAAGAAGCT
>NW_008674790.1:31971-44252 GCF_000695815.1 Acanthisitta chloris
AAGGGACTAACGGAAAAGGCAAAAAGAAAAGGAAGAGTTAAGGTCTCTCCCTCCCTGCCTCCCCCAGGGCTAATTTTCATTATTGGCTGCAGTTTTATGGCACCATCTCCTCCTGTTCCATGTGTTGTAATTGGGCTGGCACACGCTATGCACATCCTAAAGGGACATGGTAATTATTTGTTGGATAACCAGAAATTTTGTGCAGGGATCTGGAAAAGGCAAAAAGAAAAGGAAGAGTTAAGGTCTCTCCCTCCCTGCCTCCCCCAGGGCTAATTTTCATTATTGGCTGCAGTTTTATGGCACCATCTCCTCCTGTTCCATGTGTTGTAATTGGGCTGGCACACGCTATGCACATCCTAAAGGGACATGGTAATTATTTGTTGGATAACCAGAAATTTTGTGCAGGGATCTGTGTTTGCAATGATTCCTGTGGTGCCATCTGGCCCTGCCTGTGACCAGTCCCACACCAAACCCACCTGTGATTCCAGCCTGTCCTACAAAGCCTTGTCCCTCCTCTGAAGGGTGTAAAAAAGCACAGCAGACAGCACTGGGAGCCTCTGAAGGGGCATGAGTTAGCCAAGCTGCACTTGTTGTGTGCTTGAGGGGGAGATTTCTGTAAGCCCAGCAGAGATATGGGCCGTGTCCTGCGTCGGTGGCTGTATGGACCAGGCTCAGAAGCACCTCTAGCCAGTGGAGGATGAGGGGGCATGAGTTTCTGTGCTCTGAAAGAGGGAGTAATACCTTGAAAAAGGGGAAGGAAGAGCAAAGGGACTGGTATACTATTTGGATATGTCAGAGCTGTCCTTTTTAATGTTTGATTCCTGCATTTACAGATGGTTAAGCACCTTGGATGAAAAAGGCAATCAGATACTTAGAGTGAAGTGTGGCCTCTTGATTTTGCCTGAGTCATGGCACTGAAAGATGGTTCCTAATTGGGTCTGTGATTGTCAGGGGCACAGCACTGATCTGCTCCCTGCCCTTTCCCTGCGAGACACAGCGAAGAGACTTCTCTGTCCTGCTAGAGGCATCCGCTGAGAGTAGACATGGGTAGAGAGATACTTAGTAGTTGGATTATGGTGCTTGTATTACAACTTTACCAGACAGTCTGTGATGGAGACATTTTCATGTTGGTGTAAGCTTTAATAGTGTTGAAATAGGAGAGTCACTCATCCTTCAACACAAACTTTGGTCTGCTTCCCCATTGCTAGCGCTGCCCTGCATCAGGTCTTCTCCCAAACCCTAGTGCTGATGTTGCAGAGAGGGACTTTTTCCACCACCACATCTCATCCACCTCACCTTTTTGTCACATACAGCACAATGGATGTCCCACTGACCTGCAGTGCCTTTCAACAGCAGCCTTATGTCTGTGGTCGACTCAGTTTTCTGTATAAATCAGTCTATCGGGTATCTCAACTGCTTGTCCTGGTCTTCTTCACACTAAGTCCTCACACAGATGGCAAAGTCTGTGGCAGACAGAAAGGTCTTATTCATTAATCACTTCACTCTTCAAATGCTTTACTGCAGACATCTCTATCCACAAGCCAGGTAGGTAGATATTGTTGGCTTATTTTATGTCTGGGAAAATTAAGTCCATGGGGTGATCAGCATGGTTTAAATAGAAAGAGACAGATGTTAAATGACTTTTCTAGAGCATTAAGATGTTCACTGTTCCCAGAGTCCTTGGCTTAGATTCACTAGCAGAGACCATTATTATAATAGAGTGACAGTTTGGTTTTAAAAGATTTTCGTGCTTGAATCAAAAGACCCACCTTACAGAAAGTACCTGGATCTGTGTGTGTGTCATGACAAATACAAGCACCCAGGTTACAAGCCTCACACACTGAGCTGGAAAATGCTTGTTTCTGTTATTTACTGGAGATTCTGGAACTGGGACTAAAATTTGGCATAGACCACTCACAGACCTTTTCCTCATCTCTACAAGTTTTACTGTATATGTTAATTGTGACCAAATTAATTATTTTTTCCTGGAAGCATTGGAAACAGTGTGAAGTTTTGAGGCATGAGTAGCCAAGGGAAATTTGACAGGACAATACAGTACTGCTAAACAGATAAACCTTGCTGGAAGCTCAGAAACTGTTGGCATTTCCCTCTGCTGCTTGCACGGTCCCAGAGAAGCACTGTTGAATTAGTCTTTTCTCCTGGATTGCTCATCTGATGTATTTCTAACACACCTTTGGACTCAAATATTTTTACACCAAATACTCCACTGTACTCAGCAAGCATTTACATAGCACTCACACGACTGATATTCCAGTGTACACAGAGGCATAGGGGGACATGTTTTCAGAAAGCCTGTGTTTAAAGATAGAAGAAATGACATAAAATTAGGAGCAGCTTTAGGCATGAGAGGGGCAACAAGCCCATGGCAGTGCTTAGACTGGAGGAGGAGGGACTGAGGAGAGCAGGTTGCTGACACCAGCACTGGCAGGGTCTGGCTGAGAGGTTTTGTCATGTCTGGCACCTTCAGCTGTGGCTTCTTCCCCTGTCTTGTGAAACATTGCTAACACCTAGCACCCAACTGCTGTCCTAGGGACCTCTGAGGTCTTTCTCAAGAAGCTACAAGTGCTGTCTGAGATACCAGATGCAGCTGGAAAGACTTGCGTAAAATACCTCATACCTCAGCTGAAAACCCTCCAGTGGCCCATGTTGGTTGTTGTCATGTTCTGAGTCAACGGTCCTCGACGTTCATTAACTTACATGTTTCCACCCAATTATACTTGCATTTTCACTAGGTAAGCTGCAGCTAATATTTTCTTTCATCTTTTTCCTAGCAAATTTTCTAGCAAACAGAAGCCTTATCAATAAGGAGAATCATTTTCCAAATGAAAATTGAGGGAGTTTTTTCCCTTTCCCTTCTCTCAATCTGCATTAGAGAGACCAAAGGCAAACTCCATCCCTGAGTAAACACAAATTCATATTCATGTGTATGTACATGCGTATGTACATATATATTCTTAAACATTTGAAAAAACAAGTACCTGGCTTTGCTTGGAGTTATGTACATAGTTTTGGATGCCTATTTTTTATTTATTGTATTTCTATTTGAGAGGAAAATTGGATTTGGGTCTGTATCTGTCTCTGAGAGTGCATTATTTGACTTTTGATCTCCATCACACTGTTAGAAAGCACATCCCCTATCACAACTTCTGTTGCTTCTGATACAAAGTCTCTATCAAGTTTTTGTATTTTGAGACTATTTATACATACAGGATTATTTAATTTGGTGGCAGGGGTGTTGCATTCTGCATTTTTTCTTCTGAGGAGTATTACTGGTTGTTACTGTTTGAATTGATTGCTCACATAAATTAAATCTATGGAATGGGTGGATATACATATGGGCTGGTGAATACTGAATGTACCCAGTAAACAAAGGATTAATTTTCATCTCTTTTCCTCTGCTGGGGGAAGGCTGCCAGGGATGGAAAGAAGGAGAAATGGATGCCCCCCTCCACTTTTGAGGAGGCGATGAACCCCAGCAGGGAGGAGATCCCAGGTGGTTTGCTCCTGACAGACCTTACTACTTTCTGCTATGACCTGACTGAGGGGAAGGACAATAAAATCTATTTTGCATAATTTGATACATCTCTATTTACCTGCACTGGACCAGTCAAATTTCAACAAGGACTTGTATAAAATTTCTCTATTCAACCACGGTTTCTGTACCTACTTTTTTCCACTTCTCTTGTCTCCCTAAGCCCAGTTCCTGCATATACTTAGGCCTATCCTGGACTTTGAAAGGAAGAGCAGCAGTGCTGAGCGCTCTCGAATTCCCTTGACAGCAGCTTTTTTCCCCTGTGCCCTAGACAGTCCTGTCAAACCCCATGCTCCTGTGACAAGATGGCTACATTTCACAGCAAATGAGATGCTTTATTAGCGTGTGGCTGTAAAATACTTTGAAACTCTAGTGGATGAATAATGTTGTATCATAAATATAAAATGAATATTGGTTTACGGTTCCTGAAATATTAATTTGTGCATGGAGTCACTCCTGGAATGTTTTTTTTTACTAAATGTAAAGATCTTTTTGAGTCCCGAGTGTCCTTGCTTTGGTTTTTATTATTAATATTCCCTCCAGGAGACACTGACTTTCACTTCTCCTAGACATGCTGACTCCTGCCTGCCAGAGTGATTCAGCAGCTTGCCACTCACTTTTACAGAAGGAAAGTTTTCTCCTGGCTTCTTCCACTGGCCTGGTGTGACACTGGCTGTGATCGAGGGACGTATTAGTGTGGCTGGTTGACTCTTCACACTGACTCGCTGTCGAGCAGCTGGGCAGCTCTGAGCTCCCTGTCTAGCTGGTGGCTCTGTCCTTTGTACAGGGAAGGAGATTTCCATGGAGTGCATCAGGGCTCTCTGTTTCACAGCTTTCCTTTTTCCAGGCAGGATCATGTTAAATATCCAAAAGTTACTTACAGCTGAGGCTGGTTGCCGACTGCCACAGTCATCTAGATCTATAGAGGGAAAGTTTACAGAAAAACACTGATCATTCGTTTAACTGCAACAAATGCCCATAAAAAATGCAGGGGATAGGGAGTGATTAGCACTGTCTTTTCTTCCTTTCCCATGCAAAAAAAATGGGGGCAGGCCATTGTTTTTAATTGAACCAGAGGAGAGGAGACTCACATTACAATATTTAATAGCATTTTGGTTTTCCTAATAAAGTGTTAAATAACTGTCAGAGCTTATAAGCACAAAACCTAACATAAACCAAACCAGAGACATAGATGTATATACCTGCGTGCAAACGACCTGACTGGTATGTCTTGTTTTATTAGACCATGGTATATGAAGCTAAATTATGTGGGGTTTATGGATCCCTAAATTACATGTTTTTATCGATCTCTTGTCACTGTTAAAAATATATTACGGAGAAAAAGAATGCAGTCTTTTATACTGAAAAAGAAATTCAACTGCAACACATAAAAGATCTGGGAAACTATAATTCAATGTGTGGGGCTGACACAAATGTAAAACACTTAATAGTAGCTAATTAATTTTAAAACTTCCTGGTCATATGCCTTTAGGGACCAGACCAGGAACCAGTCCTGTAGTCATTCATGGGACAACTTTCCCAGTTGCCCTGAGGTAGGCATTTTGAAGCAGATGTCTTTGCACAAACCTTGCATATCCCCCAAACCACCTAATAAGCTTCTTTGCCCCTCACCCTCTGCCAGACCTGGGAAACGGGGCCATGGGATTTAAAAGCCACAGCATCATCATTTCCGGAAACCTGGGCTCTGCCTGGACTCCAGCCTGAGGGGATAAGACCTGCTAGCTCTGTGTGTGGTCTTCCATGCTCAGACATGGAACAATGTCGTATGTGGAGACCCACAACGGTGCTGTGGGAATAGCTCAGGCATGAGGGGCCAGGATCTGGCTTGCCTCCTTGCAGTACCCACTGTCAGAGTGGGAATGAAGCTTGTTAGTGCTTGTGGCACATGGCAAAGCACTGATGGTGAGACTGAGGATGCTGTGGTTTGTCTTGTCTGGTGGAGAGGAGGTGGGATGGAGAAGCAGAGTTGGTTTCTGTGCTACTCCTCTGTGCTGGGTGTGCATGCTTTGACTTGTGGCTGTGGTGTGCCTGTACCCTGCCCCAGCTCACTGCCTTGGTTCAGGTGTCCAGTGATTCAGAGCAATCATTTTTATACCTATTAAGAAATGAGTCTGGTTCCCTAGTGGCCTCTTGCCATTGCTGGAATTTGGCTGCTAGCCCCAAAATGGACATCTTCTTTGATATTGTTTGATCTTGTAACGCAAAACAAACCAGATGCTCATGTCTGATAGACCTGAACATAACCTTGGTGCTGTCTTTTCTTACAATAGAGAAATCCTAACATTTAACCTGTTTCTGAATCTGTATTTTTGTGCTCAAATAAAGACAAATATTAAAACTGTATTCATATCCCAGGCCTCGTTTCTGGTACTCAGCTACTGAAAATTCAGCTATGGCCCTCATAATTTGTTACAAATGTTTGAAATTGCTTTTTTACCTTATCTGCAAGGAGCACCTGCACTGCTATATTTAACAAGAGCTAGAGTATTTCTTTTGTTTCTGCACAAACATTTAAAAGAAGGGACTTAGTCAGTTCATATGCTACTGGAGGGACCAGCAGAATATTAACAGCAGAGATAAACAATAATGAAAGGTAAAATAAAAGTACCTTTGTGGGTAGTTTTGAGGCTGAGGAGTGGGTTTCTGGGTTTAAGAGCATTTTCAGACCAATGTGCTCACCTGACAACCAGATTTCATTTTAATACAACTTTGAGTTGAGGAAGGGTGTGAGTTTGTCTTGAACAGTAAGTCTGTTTTGAAAGTCCATTGAAACTCAAAAATCCTGTTTTCCAACAGCTGTCCCCTGGTACTTTACAATTCATACCTCTAAATAGGATTGTTTGTAAGAAACTGAACTGTGAAAGCATAGAATGTGAAGACTTTAGAAATGTTGTCAGGAGTGTCTCACGGGAACCTCATTACCATTTTGGTTCTGCTCTCAGTGAGGTCTCTGGTCTGTGAGTGAGGACAGTGTCCTCTGGACATCTGGTTTCCTCTTCCACCTTCCTCTTTCTTCCACAGCAGTCCTCTCCAAGAAGGTTCACATTCAAGTTACACTCTGACACGTGCTTTGGTGTGCAGACTGGTCTAGAACCCACCTCAGGGGCACCAGAGATATCTGCAGTGAGGCCGGAGAGGAGCAAGGCAGCCGTCCGAGCACAAAACCCACTGCACCATCCTGCTTCTGTGTCAGGGCTGCCAGGCTCGGTCCTGCCGTGTGTGGAGCCACTGAAGAGCCTTCAAGTGTCCCACTTCAAACCCACACACTGAGTTATTTATTCCCTAAGAGAGGAAGCGGTGTCCCATGCTGAGGGTTGTTTGTGAATCCAGGAATGTTCTGTGCTAATGAGAACCTGAGTCGTGGCTGGCTGACAGGGTGGAAATACGCCTGCAAGGGGCCCAGTGACTCATCTTGGACGCGAGTGATGTGGAACCAGGTTGGACATTGCTGGCACAGCCTGGCAGCAGGATGCTTCTGAGGACCTGAGCACTGGCCAGATGAATCTGGATGGGTAATTCCTTTTATTGCATGTGTTCTCTCCCCAGACCCCAAAGGAGAAAAGAGGCATTTTTCTGGGGAACAGCCACGCACACAGTCTCTGAGTTTGTTCTGCACGGAGGCTGTTGGTTTATGCTTCAAGGAGAGCGAAAAAACTGCTGTGTTCACAAAGTTCAGCACATTATAGCCCATGATGACAGTCATGATGTTATGTGTCTAGATTACCACTGTGCTGTTGCAGTAGGTCTGTAAATGAGCCTCTGAGGCATTAAGTCAATATGCGTAATATTTCACACTCTGTTCTGGCATAAGGAGCATGAGAGGTTTCTTCCAAGAGCTTTGTGCCTCTTCACAGACAAAGAGCTGGAGTAACAGTGGTCATTCATTACCCAAAATGGGGGGCATGCTCAGGGCACAGTGTAAGCAGGGGTATTTTGCTTGGGAGAGAAGAGCAGGAAGACCATGGAAATTGAGAATGGAGGCAGAATTGAAAGTTTCCAGCATCACTTGAAAGGGTGTTAGGAGTCTGGCACTGAAAGAAATTCCAGAGGTGAGGGACTTCTTAGTCAAGGCTGTGAGCAGAGGACAATCTCCCGTTGTTTGAGGCTTACAGTGTCCATGAAAACCAGACATTTCTGTGGCCTTAGTCAATGATTGGGTGTACATCAAAGACACAGAAAGACTCACTCTGCTTCCCTCAAGAATAGAAATAACTTGCAGGGCCCTGAGCATTGGTTGGTTGCTCATGCCAGGGGTAATATCAAGATAATATGCACCACCAAATTCTGTTTACTTCTTGGTCCTGCAGTAGCAATGGAGAGGTTTTTCTTTACTCCCTCCTTTGGCCAATGGCTCTTCAGAGACTGAGGCATAACTGAGGGCTGCCTTACCTTCCCATTATGGAAATTGACACCTTTGCCATACCCCTTGCCATAGTGTGTATGCCAGAAGAAGAGCATCCACCTCTGGGAAGAAGACTGGCCAATATTGACAAGTGTAAACATCATGTAGGTGCATGAGTGGTGGATTAAAATGATGAAGAATGGCAGGGTAAAGAGCAGATGATTTCTCAAGCACACACCAGTCCCTGTGTGCTGGGTTCCCCTCCATTGCCAAAGCAGAAGGCATGACATGGCATCACAGCCTGGTGGTGTAAGACAGAATCATGAGTCCCCCAGAGAGAAGTGCTAGAAACAGGGTTCTGCCATGCATCTCTCTCCATCTTCAGTGATAAAACCCCTGGGAGTTTTGTTCTTCACTGCAGAAAACTAGCAGCAATCCTTCTGGTGCAAAGCCAGGTTGTCTGTGAGCTAGCCTACTCCACAGATATGCTGGGGTAGGAGGCAGCATCGCCCACAGCATCATCCACGGAGCTCCTGCTCAAGGGTGACACTGAGGTGGTCTCAGGAAAAAGTGCTGAGCCTGGGTCCTACTTCTCAGGGGCAGAATTTCATCTGCAGCCCATTGCCAGGGGTAGCATTCTCAGTATATTCAGGCAGATGTTTCACTGGGGATGATCCTATCTCAGCATGCCAATCTGAGGCATTTCTCTTCTGTTCTGAAGTGAGGTTGGTTAGGAAAAGCACAAGTATTTTTCTGATATCTGCCGGGTGCAGGAGGCTGAGAGACTGGTGCAGATGGGATAAAAAGGATACTGAAGGGGACTTGAAAAGGCAGGGAGCATTCAAACAGCACTGCCCAAAGCATACATATAATTCTAGGAACGACTTCAAACTACGTCATTATTATTGTAAACTCCCCTGGCTGAAAGCAACTGCAAGCAAATGCTGTTCATGATGTTACGCCAGAATCTGGCATCAGCATGAGTTGGCAGGGGACATAAAAATCAAAGTGAAGTTGGATTTAGATTCTGGGCATGAACTAAGCCTATACCACTGGAGTTAGTATACACCCTCCCCACTACCTGCCTTCGGGGACTTCAAGCCTCCCTCTGTCAGTCTGACTCCCACTTGGGCAGTGGTTACTTACAATGCCAAGGCATAAGCTGTAGGATCCCTTCGAAATACAGCCTTTCCCAGTCAAAGGCCTTTGGAACACTGCACTGTCTCTTTATTCTGAAATTATGGCATTTATATTAACAAGGCTGCTAAGGAATCCATGTTTAGAAAATATGCACTCTGCAGAAATGTTTCATGGAAATTAGATTTCAAGAGGCAAAAATAGCACAGTACTCTGAGACTGCAGAAGGTAGAGATCCTTTTCTTCCCTCATTCCCCCAGTAATTAATTTCTCCTTGGGCATAATTTGGGGAAAATTCTTTATTTCATTAATGCACTGTCTACCTGTAGAGAACATTCTTTCAATAGATTTTTTTTTAGCAGGTACCACTTTGATTGAGTGCTCATCATAGATCTGACAGAGCAATTTCATAAAATCATAAAATGGTTTGGGTTGTAAGGGGCCTAAAGGATAATCTAGTTCCAACTCCCCTGTCATGGGCAGAGTACATTCCACTAGACCAGGTTGCTCAAAGCCCCGTTCAACCTGGCCTTGGACACTTCCAGGGATAGGGCATACACAAATTTAATGCTGCTGAGTGGTTTCTTTGTAGGACACTCATCAATGTTGTGTGAACTTCATCAAATTCAAGTCTGGAAGAGGTAGGTTTCACCTTAATGAAGCCATCGGAATTGCACCCACTTCTACAAGAGCTCTACTCGACCATCTGTTTGCACAATGGAAGTGGCAGTGTCTCATAAAGTCAGATTGTATCTAACTAAACAATAATGTCTGTGGAAGCACAATTCAGTGTGTTCCAGTCCTGTTCGTTTATAGCAATTTTCTTAACAGACTTTTATCTCAGAGGCAAGTCTCTGCTGATTTAGGCCATGAGTGTTTCTCCCAACATTTTACCTATAGCAAACTGGAAAGAAAGAAAAAAAATAACCTTTTATCTGACCTGTCCAGACAGTTCCTTCATGTCAAAGGTCGACTGAAGCATTACCTGAACACACCCTACACTGTCAGATATACATGGTCAGGACCAGCAGTGGAGAACTGGGCAAAATCCATTGACCAAGATGTGCAGGAGGGTCAGCTGGAAGAGTTAATTCCAACCTTAAACTCTAGGAGTTGATGGAAAAATCCCTTTCTCTCTTTCCATAGGTTAGACTATGTAAGAGAGCCTCTTGGTACAGATCAAGGACCTCCACTGTTTGGGGTTCAGATCCATCAACAATGAGATTTTTTCCGGACCTTTCTCTTTATAACTCCTTTCTATTCCTGGAGAAAGCCCATCGCTACAAAGTCTGTTCTCTAGTCACAGCCACTTGCACATGTATCCTTTAATGTTAGATTGGTTCAGGGTCTTTTCAGCTATCTTGACTCCTCATCTTGACGTAATAATACTTGCACTGAAACAGATGTCTCGCCTTGACTAGAGGATTGCATGGTGAAGCCACGCTCATACATGTTCAGCAACTTCGTCTTGACCTAAAATGGCAAGCCTTATTTTGAAGGAAATCAAATTTTCCCTGTCTGTAGGTTGATTTTGTTCTCAAAATGCAGCTATTTCATAATTCTTGGACAAAGTCTGACTTTGATTGCATCCTCCACATTGTCCAACGCGTAGGGTACTGAGCCAGCAGCTTCCAGAACTGCAGTTCACAAAATTTTCTGATCACAGAGCTGCATTTGGCGCCACAGTCTCCCTTCAGTTTGCACTTCTGGGCTGAAAGAAGTCACAGTTTATTGCACAGAAATCTCTGCTCAAGAGCTAGGAAGAGTCTTCTCCATAAGTGGAAGGTAAGCAATGGATAATGCAGCCAGTCAAATGGATTCTTTGGGCATCTACAGCTTTTGTGTGGGTGACTATTACTTTTCCTTAATGCGAAAAAAATAAATAAAACCACTTGAGTCCAAATGGTCCATATGAGTCATGAAGAAAACATTCTTCCTCCCCCCTGAGGCAATTATTCACCCTTTCCCTATCAGAAAGCAGAATTAGTGTTGTTCTGACTGCACGGAAGGCAGTGTGGAGCATTCATAGCATGCTCATACTTGGAGTATAGAAATCCTGTCCAAGACCTGCCTTGTCATTGACTATTTCTTTGAAGAAAGTATTCAGGACCTGTGCCTCAGCTTCCCATTATGAAATGGGAATAGTAAGGGGAATCACAGCTATCCTAAATAACACTGTGCCACTGTGTTATTCTGTGGCTGAATTAGTCAGTGTTTGAAAATCACTTTCAGGCAGTAAGGTCCTATCTTTTTAATAGTAAAGTTACCCTTTTCCCCAGGAGTCCTATTCAGAACCTCTCAACCTTGACAATAAATTGAAATGGAAATCTTTTGAGTACTGTAATGAATACATTATCTTAATTTCAGAGGATTTTTTTGAAGGGGTAAGATTTTGTGCAGAAGGTGATTTTGAATATTTAGCAACACAACCTTAGCTAAAGCCTTCTGCTTCCATAATTATGCTTTTAAATACAATTCTCTTAGCATTTTAGATCCAAAATGAGGAAATATCCTTTGGCTCAAGCCCAAATTTTCCTTTGCTGTATTTTATATTCTTTCAAAGGGTAAGGATCTAATTCTCCCTTCCCTGGTGCACTTCATAGTCATTTACACATGTAAAACGTTATTATTCAGTCTCAGAATCATACACCAAAATGCAAATTACTCTACAAGACAGGCAAGCATCAAACCCAAGGATAAGGGCAAATCAGCATCCTATCAGGAACAAGCTGGAGAGTCAACCTAAAGCCTGTCAGCTGCTTTAGGGTAATAAACAACATTCATGCTCTTACTCTGTGGCAAAAGAAATGTAAGGTATATTCTTCACACTCACCACAGCTTGAAAGCACATCTATGACTGTAACTTCACTTCTGATCTTACAGGTTGACAACTTCTCTAGGGGTCCATGCCCTCAGACTAACCCACTGGGAATGTGGTCTAAATACAGAGCTGCAGCTCAGGATGTGCCTTCACAGTGCATGTGGCTTTGTGTGTACTATAAATTAAGTGGTGGCTGAGCGTGGCTGTGGTCGGTTTAGCAGGACTGGTGACCCAGCATGCTCCAGCTGCAAGTAGAGCCAAGGGCAGGCTCAGAGCAGCCCAGAGCAGCACATCCTCCCATCCACTTGCTGTCTGTCCCTGGGCAGGCCTGAGGAGCTGTGCTGAAGGGATGGCTTGCTGCTGCCTAATTGCAGCCAGACTGGCCAAAGCATTTGCAGCTCCTTCCC
>NW_008674791.1:0-5209 GCF_000695815.1 Acanthisitta chloris
GCGGGGCTCAGCCCGACCCTGGCTGGACCCTGCGGCGGATGAGAAAAGCTGAGCTTAACCTACATAATCCCTTCCCGTGTTTCCTGCTTGCTTTTCCCTCCCCGGTGTGTTAGGGTACCCGCAGGCAGAGGCTGGCAGCGTGTTTTTCTTTATGCTTTGCGGTTTCAATGTAGACCGCGGCAAATGGGTCGAGTCCTATTTTATCTTTTTTTCTCCTCCACCACTTTTTTCTGTCTCTGGATTAATTAGAGCCTACTTCCTGCGGGTTGGCAGGGATGCGTTGAAATGTTCCGCTCGGAGTTAGGTTGTTCCAGGGGAGACACCTATCTGTAGTGATGGGCTGAGTTTCCCCTGTCGAGGCTGTCAAACTGGCAGGGAAAAGTGGTGATTTGGCTGCAGAGCCGTGTGAGCATTGCTTTTGGGCAGGTAAGGCTAGGTACCGAGGCTTTTGGATGTCCTTTTCAGGATTTGAAAATACTACCAGCTGTATCACCTGCTTTGCCCTGGCAGAGTTCCTGCAAATATTTTGTCATGTTTTGATTTATTGAAGCAATTGATCACAGTGGAGGTCTGTGGTTTGGCTCTGCCATTGCAAGCGTGAAGTAGTGCCGTCGGAGAATTTTTTTTCCCTTCAGAAATTCGGATTTATGCTTTAATTTGGGGATTGCAAAACATGGCTGTATAATGCATATACAGTTAGTTGACATATTTAAATGGCAGGATTGTTTTGCTTTCGACTGACAGGGTTTTTCTTTCAAATACAAGAGCTGCTAAGACATTCTCAGCAGCTGCCTGAATCTCTAAAAGTAGGCTAATGTTCATCCCTCTAAGGTGAAAGAAGACATTGTTCCTTTTTTCTGTACTGTGATTAAGTTATTAATTTCTATGTATAACATGTTTGCCTTGTTGAAGCTTTTTTTTTTTTTTGTAATGTTTTAAATCTTCTGCAGAAGAATGGGGTTACATTATCTTTGTGCTACAGTTCGCAACGTTAGTGGATATTCTGAACAGTAGGTGCAGAGATTGCAGTTAGTTTGATGGAAACTGCAGGAATTTATGGTGTTTCAGTTCTTGGTTACTTGTATTTGGGGCAGGAATATTCAAAGGTTATATCACAATCATACTCTGACACCAACTTCAGGCCATTACAAAGGTGGTTGGTATTCACTTTTCGTTTGTTTCAGAAAACTTTTAGATTGTGCTGTTTGGTACAATGTCTTCCCATTTGTTTGGGGTCAAATAAAGTGTTTTAGTACTATGTTGAATTTATCAGCAGTTCTGATCAGTGAGTTATTGGATGAATGTTTTACTTCTGCTTGTTTGTCAGAATTGTCTTTAAGATTGAGGAACAAATTTTGTCTTTTGCTGTTCTCCCCCATCCCTCCTTCCCTTTTGAACTTGTCTTAACTCTGAGTATTTAAATGTATGTTTGTCTGCAAGCAATAGAAGTGTAAGGTAGCAAAACTGGTAGAAAAACCCCATCTAATTTGAGATAAGATAAATCAACAGAAAGTGGTGGTTAATTAGGAAGCAAGTAAATAAAAGTTTAACCTTGAGATATGATCTGTGAATTATAATTTCCTGCATAGGGATCTCCTCCTTTATCAGCCTTAGTGGTAAGGAGTTGAGAAACTGTTTTGTGAGGTTTGTAACCTGTCTAAGGAACAGGAGGTTCATTAGTTCTGTGCAGGTATTTTATTGAAGGGATGACAGCTACTAAGATCCTGTGCTATTATGTTATTGCCATGTTAGATACTATTATTATTTTTTTAAGGAAACTCTTCATGGGAAAGGTGTTTTGTAGCACAGCAGTAGCATCGCACTAGGAAGCAGAAGTTTAAGCACTTATGTTTTAAGCAGAAGGAAGTCTTCTTTTGTCCAGATATGTTTAATTCTTTAATGGCAGCATCTTGCTATGGATTGATTGTCTTTTAAATGTTGGTGTGGGAGCATAACAGTTAATGACTTGATAATTCATGTTAAGCTGTATTTTTTACTGAAAAGGGTTCTGTTTTTCCAGTTGTACTTTAGTTATCCCTGGATATGGGCATTTAGAGGTCTTATTTGTGTTGAAGATCTTAAAATTCCCTTACAAAGCCAGGTGCCTACTGTAATATTCTGTTTACACAGGGGAATTACCAGTTTTTCAGTAATAGATGCAAATTAATTCTGATTATCTTAAAATGTAACAAGCAAGGACACTTCTTGGGGCATACTGCATTTTTGGCCTGCAGTTTTATTCTCTCTTGTCACTTCCAAATTGTTCCTGCTTTTTGGATCAATGAGAGTGCATTCTCTGAAAGGAAAAAAAAAGATGGTCTTGTTTGCATCCTAATGACATTTATTGTTTTGGTAGATAGGCACTTCTGGTTTAATCAGTGAATTTAATAACATAGTTTGCTGCCCATGTGAAATAAATTGAGTTTCTTACAGTGTCACTGCTTGTCCTGACAAATTAAAGTGCTATTTTTGGAATGTATATGATTGACTTGCAGTCTTTCAGTCTTCTTGCACACATGTAACTGTTTATGAAACCCTTGCAGCATGTTTGTATCTCTATAAAGAACAGCAGTTACCCATGTGCTGCAGGAATTTAAATAACCGCAGTGAAGGACATACAGCATTTTAAGCCCTTTGCGTGTTCATCTGGAGCAGCCTTTGAAATGCACACGTGGTTAATAACACTTTTAAGAGTAAGAGAGTGTTGTCCCTCCGGGGCATGCAATCATTCACTTAGGCCATGTGTGCCCAACAGATGCCTGTGGAAAGTGAAACAAGCACACTTTGAAATAACTAGTATTTATTGCTTTCAGTAAACTGGGCCACCTCCAGTCAAACTTCTCTCCACTGTCCAATATTACCTATTGATAGTATTACCTGTTGGTCATACTGGACATCAGAAGGATGTTATTGACACTCCCTAAAAATTGTAGCCTGGAGCCCCAGCAGTGTGATTTGCCCCATGTTCTCGTGCTTGAGCCTTACTGGCAGTGAGTGTAACACACGTGGGTCTGAGAGATCCTTTAATGTTGTCGCAAGCAGTGTCAGCAGCAATAAGGTCACAACACAAGGTGGGCACTGCCTTCTTGGGGTACCCATGGACTTCACAGGCAGCTTCCTAACACAAGGAAGTTGGGAGAATGGGGCAGATCCTTTCATCCTTCGGGGTGGAGAAAGGGACAGAAATCCAGTGGTTTTGTTTCTGCAACAAGTTTTATTTGTCTGCTATTGGAGGCCTGCAGCCAGGGATGTGACAGCTCTCGGAATATCTTGAGTGGGAGGTTTTACAGGCTAGGCAAGGCAATAAATGGTTAGTGTTACTGAGGGTGGACTTCAAATTGGTTATCAGTTATAAGTGTATATATGTTAGTATATGGTGCATTATAAAGATGGATTACCTGAGCTTAAAAATGTAATGTTCCAGCTGCAAGAGTGGCTGCTAGAGTGGCCTCTGCTGTCTTTCACAGATCATTGTGAGGTGAAATGACATTCTGTGTTTGAGTGATGGTGAACAGGAGCTACTTACTTCCCTTCAAAAATAATGCCTTTTTTTTCCTCCCTCCATGCGATTTAGTTTTATGGATATAGCATCCCCTCTTTTAATGTGTGCAAAATGTGTATGTCTTAACTGCTTGGCAAGGAAAGTGTGATAGATGTAAAGGTGTATTACAGTGTTGGTCTTAGGGGTTAGCAGTTGTGCTGAGCTCTTGTATGTTAAACATTTACTGACTGAATGTAGACCTGTACTTTCAATAATTCTGTGCTTTTAAAGCTTTAATTAGAGGAAGTAGTAATTAGTTTAATGGTTTTGAGAAGAATGCATTCACTTTAAGGAGCTGTACAGAATAAGTACATAGAAAAAAGGAGGCTGAGCCATCGTATCGGCACTAGGAGGTGGTGGTGAAGGAAGTGCTAGTAGGGTAAGAACACATGCAGCTTCTCCAAAGAATGCCTAGGATTTTATGTCCACCAATATTGCTTCTTATAGTTGCAAGTTATGAATGCTAATATTTTAGCCAGGCATTTAATAATAGCTGCTAGAGAACCCATGAATTTCAAAATACAGGGCAATTGTTAAATACAGTAACAGTGCATGGTGGTAAGAGTAGCCAAAAGCCTCCTAAATTGCATGACTTGTGGTTGTAGCCAGACATGATCATCTGCCGTTGTTGGAAGCACAGTTTGTTTGCTGTAGAGAGGTTAGGTAAGGAAAAAGGGGTAGTACTACACTTGTTCAATATCAACTGCTCTGCCTGCTGTGCTCCTTGGATGTTTGTTTTTATCATGTAACTTTCCTGTGGTTTAATAGTTGGAGACTTTAAACTAATGTCAATTTCAGTCCTGCTTGTTCTTGGGCTGAAAAAGTGCTGACTTGGTTGTAGTTGTCAGTAGTCTCTCAGATGCCCAAATGTGTCTTGAAATCATATACTTACAATTAGACAGCCTCATTGTGGTTGTGATTAGCTTTAAAACACATTCAAGTGTATTCACTGTGTGATTCAAGAAGTGGTTTTTCTTACTGGCTTTTGCCGTGGGTTAGCCTTGGCTGACTGCCAGATGTGCACCCAACTGCTTGCTGCTCCCCCTCCTCAGCGAGACAGGAGAGAAAATAGGATAGAAAAGCTTATGAGTTGAGATGAGAACACATTGTTTACCAGCTACTGTCACAGGCAAAACAGATTTGACCATGGTGTCCATCCATGTCAGCTCCTCTTCATGCTTCTTTCTCACTCTGTTGCCCTGCTCCAGCCTGGTCTCTTAGGGGCTTACAGGGAATCTCTGTGGCTGTGGTTTAACCCCAGTCAGCAGCCAAGAACCACACAGCCACTCACTCACGCCCCCACCCTGGGATGGGAGAGCAAATCAGAAGGGTAAAAGCTACAAAAACTCATGGGTTGAGATAAAGACAGTTTAATATAGAAAGCAAAAGCTGCACACAGAAGCATAGCAAAACAAAGAATTAATTCAGTGCTTCCCGAAGACAGGAGGTGTTTAGCCATCTCCAGGAGAGCAGAGCACATCACGCGTAACGGTTCCTTGGGAAGACAAACGCCATCACTCCAGGTGTCCCCCCTTCCTCCTTCTTCCTCCCACCTTATATAGTGAGCATGATGTCATATGGTATGGAATATCCCTTTGGTCAGTTTGGGTCACCTGTCCCAGCTGTGTCTCCTCCCAATCTCCCATGCACCCCCAACTTCCTTGCCAG
>NW_008674791.1:5293-21198 GCF_000695815.1 Acanthisitta chloris
AAACCAAAACCCACCCCAATGTTAGCCACTGTGGAGAAAGTTAACTCTACTTCAGCTCAAACCATCACACTGCTCAGGTGCTCAGAGCTCCTGCTCCTCCTTCCCGCCTGCTCTAGCCTCTGGGGTCACAGCGCTGTTTCTCCCACTCTTTTTCTCCCTCACTCACTGCTCATGGGCAGTGTTTTGCTCCTTCTTACACATGCTTTCCTCAAGGCACTGTCCTGGCTGTGGGGCTCAGCCGTGCCCTGCAATGGGAGCCTTGGAGCAGGCTGGAACAACCGAGTGTGTCTGTGGGGCAGCTCTGGACACTCCTCACACAGGCTGCCCTGGAGCCCCCACCAGCATCTGGGCACTGCACCCCATAAAATTTCTTCAGAAGGAAGCCATTATGTTTTGCTATTTCTTTAGTAGATCTGGAAAAACACCATATATAGTGTCCTGAAATTTATTCCCGCCAGCACTGGGGGGGAGGTGTACTGAAGTATAAGGCTCTGGTTTCTGCCTTAGGCTCCTACATGAAGTTTCTTGCTGTCTAGGGCAAGTTCGGGAGATCCTGAATGTTGAGTGAGGGAGACTGCAGATCAGCTGCAGAGACACAGAAGTGGATGGCTGGAGAAGAGGAGGAGAACATGCAGCAGGGAGTAACACTTGTAAATATGCTCAGAAGTGTGCTTAGGTTTGCGTTAATTCTGACACCTCATCCCTCATGTGCCCTGAGACTGCCAACTCCCGTGGAATTGCCCCTGAGGATGTTAGCTTTCCCTGGGCACTGCTCTCCACAGCATCTGGCTTGGTTGCCTGGGTGTGAACATCCTATTGATTGCACAGCCATGCTCAAGTGACCTATTTCTCTGCAGCCAGCCCTGCCGTAAGTGACACTGCATCTTTCTGTCCTCATTCCCTAGGGATTTTTTTTCTGAGATATGAATGGCCCATCTGTAAAAGGAAGCATTAACACAAACAAGGACAAATGTTGAGAATGTTTTTGCATTTTTCCTTTTCTCATGTAAGGTTTGATGTCTCTGAAACATGGGAAAATGTGGCAGGTAAACAATTCCTTTTGCCTGAAGGGGTGTATGTGGGTGAATGGCAGGGCATGATTTTATTTTACGGCTAAGATAATCTAGGGGATAGTTGCTCCCACCTTTCCATGTGCTTCCACTCGTGTATCCCTATTGCATCCCATGTGCACACTCTAGCACTTGTTTGACCTTACAGCAAACTAACTGGGGAGGCTGGACCGAGGAAATACTGAAGTTAAACACTGAAGGGGAGATTTACAGTTACCTGACCCTGGTGCCTTGGTGTTAGGCAACTGACAGGAATCTGTCCCTTTCACTGCAGGAAGCATTGATGGTGATTTCAAGCGGGTGGGGAATATTTGGAGTTAAATCAGCTGATAGACAGTGGAAAAATCTCCCAGCACAGTCTTGCTTTGCCACTGCTGATGACATCAGGAAGTACATAGTTAATCCACAGA
The DNA here is from genome assembly GCF_000695815.1 of Acanthisitta chloris. Classification (NCBI taxonomy): domain Eukaryota; kingdom Metazoa; phylum Chordata; class Aves; order Passeriformes; family Acanthisittidae; genus Acanthisitta; species Acanthisitta chloris. Next base: position 6,774 of record NW_008674791.1, read on the forward strand.
TTTACTGTGATGGCCAAGGAAGATTAAGAGAGAGAGGATCAGGAAAAAGTGACATTAATGCCGTTGAGCAGTGTGACTTCCACCAATTAGTGGACTCACACACAGGTTGAAGCGAGTCCAGAATAATGGATATTGACTGAAAAGGTAATAGGAGACTATCTCAGTCTTGCTGAGGAAAGGGCAGTGCAAGTAGTGTCAAGGAGAAGTCATAACTGCCCTTTGTTTGTTAAAATATCTGAAGCAGATTTAGCAGATACAAGCAGAAAAGCAAACTGTGCTTTTCAAACTTTCAGCTTCCTAATATGTTAAAGACCAGTGGTGTGGTATTCAGGCAAGAAACATTCTTGAATCATCCTGGAGTCAGATCTGAGATTCCTTTTAAGGTATCTTTATGTTTTTAATGTCTGTTTTACTCCTTTTGTAGCATAGTTTGCAGATGGTGTGGAAAACTGCAACTTTTTCAAATGTTTCAGATTAAGTAAGACTTTTTTTCTTAATCTGTCTGTTCTATAAGATGGTATCTTCTCTCCCTCATGCTTCCTCTTCAGCAAGGGTATTTATACCTTTTGGCAATTCCCAACCTTTGAAGGCATTCTTATAGTTGAGAATTATTGCTTTGTGTAGAAGTTCAGTGACTAACGCTGATCAGAGGCCTGATGGTTCTGTGGGTAATAAGAAAACAGAGTGCAAAATACACCGACCCAGCTGAAAGCAGGAAAAGACTGTGGGAATACTATTACTTAAAACTTTATCACTTTTGCTACTTATGAAAAACAAAGCTAACAGTTGCAGTCTTAACTTATTTCTGTTCACTTCATCCTCTGAAATACCAAAATGATTGAACAAGAGCTTCTGTGTGGTAGAATGATTGTAAAGTTTTACATCAAAAGTGATTGTAGTTGTGGAGATGAAAACACAAGAAGTGCTGTTTTTTGCTGTCAGTGTCCTGGGTGGGGTTGATGGTGTATCGTGTGAAGGGTTTAAAATTTTTTTTTAACTGCTACTTTTTAAATTCCAGGATATTGTCCTTTCTTCTATTCAGTATGTGGGAGTGGAAGTGTTAAAGTTGTGCGTGGGGAAAAGTTGTGCTCTGTGACACAGGCATAAGTTTGTAAGGAAAATCTCCTAATGACTTAACTGAATTTCATCCTTTTAACCCACATGCAGCAGTGTGGGATCTGCCTTACATGATGTGCATACTTCAGTTGGCGTGTGCTAAAACTATAGTCTGGAGGCTTGGTCTCTGGTGTGTTCATGTTAAAGTAGATCCTGTTGTGTGTGTAATGCACGTTAGGTCTCTTGAACAGTGCTAGAATCTTTTCCATAGTTTTTCATACTTGAGCAAAATATTTCTGTGAAACTGTATTTTGGGTGGGTCTGCTTTCAGCATTTATTTTAGTGCCTAGGATATCTTTACATCTGAAACTTAATTACCAGGAGGGAAATTATACTTTTTATTTTAAAAAAAATGTAAGACTGCCAGACTCCTTTATTATATCCCCCTTGGAAAGTGTGGGAGCTGCTTAAAACCATTTAGTATTTTTTGACTCGTTCTGGTAGTTATGATTACTTTGCTTTTCCCCGTGGATAGAGGAAATTGAATTAACCCTTTAAACAGAAAGAGCGAGGATAAAGTAATTTTTTGTAAGAAAAGTGTTAGAATGACAGACAACTGGGAGAAAAACTTACCTGATTATGGTTTTGCATACTAATAAAGCTAAAGGGGTGAAACACAGATGATAGTCTATGATCATTAGCTTTTTTCTTATAGGAGGATTCAGCTGATCAAGGACAATTGCACAGCTTTTTAGCAGAGTAGGAGCTGATTGCATGTCCTGAGGACTTGTTGTTCAAAGTTTATATGAACTTTAAGCATAACTTCATGTGTTTATTTTCCTAGATGTTCTCCTCTTCACGTTGTAATTGATAAACTTTCCGAGCTTATAAGGTAGCCTTCTCCTGTGCTGTTACTATATGGAAGTGAACGGAGACTAAGAATATAATTTTGTGTTTCCACGGGGTGAATAGTGCATCAAGTCCAAAGACAAAGAGGCAAGTCAGTGTATCTGGCATGAGGTAATATATGTAGTCTGTGTGCCAAACGTGAAATAAGAAACATCTGCAGTTTGTATTTTGAAGTTCTATTTTATGCAAATGCTCTGTCTGGAAGCAGAAAAGTCACAGGAGTGCCATCAACAATTGGACTGAAATCTTGGTCTTGCTCCTGTCAGTGATGAAATATAAGCAAATCTCTTTCTTTCCTGACAAGGACTGGAATTAAATCATTGGGTTGGTATTAAATAACTACAGCTAAATGCCATCTGTACATAAATTATAAAGTGTGTTACAAGTTTGAGTACTTCTTACACACTTCCTAGGGTACAAATCAGAAAGGCAGAGCCCATTATTATTTACTCTGTCAGTCTAAGGATTTTGCTACATTTCTAGCTAGCAAAATGCAGTGTTGAACACAGCTTTCTGCTAGCTGAACAGATTTTTGTCCTCCTCAGTGAAGCCAGGGAGAGATTTATGTTTCTCTTGCTCCAGTTTAGAATCTGCCTTAATGTGCAATTTGGCAGTACGAGAAAGCCTGGTTACTAGCTAGTTGCTGCTAGGCACCAGAGCTGTACGTTCCCACTCCCTCTTTGGCACTGCTGCTTGTCTGAGCCATTGCTGAGCAAGCTTAGGGAATCAAATTAGTAGATAACCTTTTCTGTAAGCAAGGACAGTTTGTTCCTGACCACTTTCTGTAGACTCTGGAGTGGCAAGGCTTATGCAGGAGAAGCAAAAGTGAGTGTGTGTCTGGGAAGGGTGAGCAGCCTTTGCGTAGCAGCTGACCACTAGATCCGATTAGTTCTACTGTCAAACAGCGTTCTCAGCTCAAACCCATTTTAGCCAGCAGCACAAGCTAGCCAGCTGGACTCGTTGATGGAAAGACATCTCTTACTTTCTATGGACTCTGGTGGGGGTTTGTGGGGGTGAATAGAGAGTGAGCTGCCTGATTGTGTCTTTAAACTGCCATGGCAAGATTCTTTAAAGCTCATATGTCAAATTGATATATTTATTATTCATAGTTCCCATTGTTCCTTCTAAATCACACAATTTCCTGCATGAGATGCCTCATAACTTGTTGTTGTATAGTCCCATATACATTTGTAAAGTCATATAAATTGAACCCTGTGAAGGTTCACACTGAAATACTGTTTCATATAGAAGACAAAGGTTTTATAACTATAATTATCTATGATGAGAGAGTGTGCATTTAGCCACTTCTGTAGGGGAGACAAAGAAAGCTATTTAACTTTTATTAAGGAATTTGAGAGGCAAAATAAGCTGGAGGTTTGGTGACACAAATTACTTGTAGCTTAGCTCTCAAGAAATTGAAGCACAAGTTTGTTTCTTAAAATACGGCCATAGCCACGTCTTTGTAATTGATACTACCAATCAGGCCTATGTGTACTTTGAGGATTGTATTTTGAGGATTTGCTTCTTTGGATTTCTCACTTCTACTCTAATTTTTCTCCTCTACTAGTTTATGAGCTTTTTTTTCTCTGTCTAGTGGGTTCTTTTGCAGATCCCTAATACAGAGGACAGGCATGGGCCTTTGTATACCAGGCAGTGTGTTATCAGGCTGTATAAGTAAAAATGTTGGTAAAAAGTTATCTCAATATTCCTCTGTTAACATTCTTGTATTCCTGGTTTTTTCCCTCCTTCCCTCTCTATCTGCACATTTTTCTTTCTCTTCATACTTAGGATTGCTCTAATCAGTTTCCAGTTGAAAAACTAGGAGAACTTAGTTAAATAGCTTGCAGGCTCTGTCAAGAAGCACACTAATAAAGGGTATGAGTCCTCAGGATGAATCATACTTCCGCTGTCTGACGCTGTAAAGTGCTTTTGAGCAACTGAAATTTAAAAATTTAGTAGTTCAGCCTGTCATTTCATCCCACTTTACCCTGCTTCTTACTGCTCTTACATTAAACTGCATCATCCACCTACTCTCAGCTGCATTCATGTGAGAAGAGAGGCTAGGACCTTCTGGTGCCTGAGTTCTTGGCCAGCTGGTAGAGCTGTGAGTTTCCACCACCTCTAGAGCATTTGGGCACAGGATCCTGAAACTGTCACCCGGCCACCTTCCCTGAAAGCATTGGGAACACTCTCGTTCTGGGAGACAAGAGGTTACATTGTAGACCTGGAACTTGTTTTGGACGTTTGTGTTAATAAAAGTTGCAATTTGTTTTGCAGAAGGATGATAGAGATGAAGTGCACCTAGCAAGTATTTGTCTAGGTGGTTAGGGTTGGGATGCCATTTTTAAAACATTGTGTACAGAAGTGTTTATTAAGTGTTTATCTGCCCATATAGGTGTGTTTTGTTTTTTTCCTCTGTGTCTGCAAAGAGCACTTAACGTGCCTGGATCTTTTTATTGTGTCAGGATATCAGATTGAATGAATACACCTTATCATTTGCTTCACCTTTGATTGAAAGAAACTGCTGTTGCATCATTCTATTGCTGACTCTCAGCTTTTTTAAAAACCCTATATAAATATGTCAAACTGATTTTGGGAAAGATTTTTAGCATTTTAGATTCACCTACCTCCATTTCCTTTTCTCAGTGTGTTGATTTTTCAACAGCTAAGAAAAACAGAATATTATTAGCAAAGACCTGTTGTGTGTGAAACACACTGGAGTGAGGTTTTCTTTAAGCTTTCAGCAGTAATGATCTTGTAGCTATGGTGAGTAAACAAACATTTTCCAACTGAAATAAGTGGGGCTTTTCTCCTACAATACAGCAAACAAGTCACTGAGAGACCATTTGTGTGTTTGTAGACTTTTTTTTATTTTTTTAGGATGTGTGGTTACATAGCCCTATGGGACAGGGAGAGAGTGCCAAAGAGAGGCTGTGACACCTCGAATCATTTGTCAAAAGGATGGGTCTGTGTAGAAGTTCCAACTGGGTTTGTATGAGTAGGTGTGGGAGAACTGGCTTGAAGATGGGTTGACTTCTTTCACAGTACTGTAGTGTGATCTTCTGACATAATTAGTAGGGTTTTGGGTAAAGGTACAGATGGTGAGGATGAGCTAATTAACTTTGGCAGTGTCTTTGGGCTGAATGCTGACTCTTTCCTTGAAAGAGCTTCAGGCAGGCTTCAATGCCATCCTGGCATAAAATACTATTGTACAGCCTGGTCACATCCATGATGACTAGAATGAGCTTTGCATAGTTGTCAGTTTTGATAGTACTGTAGTGAGATCTCTCCTGCAGAATCCTTTGACTGTATAGATTTACACTGGCTGTCACGGGTGATTCACTTCTGGTCACAATCCATGTCAGTCATGGTGTGGAATTGAAAAAATCAGTATCCTTAAGTTAGGATGTATCTGCTGTGAAACCCAGTTAAGTCTTTTACTGTTGCTCTCCATTCAGTGCCTAGGTAAAATAACAGTATCAGAGCTGTTACTTAAAATAATCATCTTTACATTCAAGCACATTAGAGGTATTTTAGGAACCAAACATTAAAACAGTGATGTTGTTGTTTTGTGTATGTATATCATGTGGGATCTGTGCATACCACTGAAATTAGGAGTGGTAATGATCCAGAATGAACTGGGAGCATTTCTGCCAGCAGTAGCTGACAGCATTCTGTAATACTCAGATTCATGTTTTTGTGCAGGGAAATTTCAACAACTGTTCTCTTTTAATAAATGATCTACTTCCTGCACTTGATATACTTAGTTGTAAACAGATCTCTTTTAAATGCCTAGGTGGAAACACAGGACTATGTTGGTATATTTCACTGGCCAAATGTAAGGAGGCAGTCAACTGTTTGTATAAACAAGGCTCCTTCTGAGATTTGTTTGGGATCTTGTATGTGTTTTATTGATGGAAATTACAGCCAGCTGGGATGACACTACTTTGCTTTCTCTTCTCGTAAATCCTGTGAAGGGTAGATTCTTCTAACCCAGTTAAGAATGATCATAGATGGTAATATACAGTTTAGCAGCACAAGTATCTATTAGAAATTTTGGCTTGCCTTTCTTACCCCACTTTGTATTTTGGGCAGATGGATGCTGGCTGCGATTGGCAGGTTTGAGATGGGAGCAGCAGGGTGAAGCAGGTGTGCTAGCTGAGTGGTGTGTGGACTCCTGTGTGTCTTCCTGTCTTATGCTTGGTACTTTTGGTGTAGGCTGTTTGCTTCATGAAAGGTTGTATATTTGCAGAGAGCTGTTCAAAAGGGAGATGGGAGGCACAGAACAGGGTGCACAGTGATTGGTGATCCTTCAGGACTTGGCTCGGAAGGTCGGTTTCAAATAATGAAAGTAATAAATTATTTTTAAAATAATGTCTTAGACTAATGAGTTGTATAAGGTCCTGTTTTATGGGTTACTTACTGTTGAGACTTAATTATTGAGTCAATTCCTACTATTTTGTTACTTGTATTTGGCCGTTTATGGTAGTGGGTTCAATCAGCTCTGAAAAGCTCTTTTTCATGTAGACACTTGTGATTTTGTAATGGCCTTCTATGGAGAAGAATCACCATAAGGTCAGCAAGGTAAACAATGATGCAGATATGCCATGATATATTAAAAAGTGTAGGCTCCTGGAATATGTCATTAGCTATATTTTCTAGGAAAAAAAGGAGCATGTTTAATGTCAGGACTTTTGGAGGCAAAGAGAAAGCATTTCTTGAAGTGATCATGTGTGACTGTGTTCTCTTGATGTGTCTAAAATGTGTTAAAACCCACACACTATTTACTACTAAAAATCTAAACTAGTTGTTTAGTTAGTCCTCAACAGTAGAAGCCCAATGAGAAAATGACTGTTCCGCTCCATCCCAGCCCCTGTCCATGCCTCTGTGTGTGGGATGGCTGTAAGGGAAAGGAGTGATCCTAGTGACAGTACTGTGGGTGCGTTCTGGTTGCATACAGCCAGCTGTGCATCTGAGGGGTAGTGACAGGGAATGCCTGAGTGGAGAGACCCTTCTGGAGCCCAGAGCACTGTGCAGAGAGACTGGAGTATTTTCCTGGAAAGCCAGATGGGATCTGGCTGGCCTGTGGTGAGCCAAAGCGAATAAACCTTTGCTGGCCTCATGCTGTTCTGTGTGTAGCTATGGATATGCACCAGCACTTACCTCTTCAGGTCTACCAGCTCAAGGATCAAGCTTCACGAGTTAACCTAGTGATGCTGAACTGCCCTTGGATGCAAAGGTGCTCCAGCAGGTGTTGTTGCATTAATTCTGTGCTGTCCCAGCATGTCCTGGACCTGTGCTTCAGTACCACATGTGAGACTTGGTGTGTCCCTAGCCTGTCTGTGTGTGGGGGTAAAACTGTGAACAGGTCATAGTAGTGTTTTGTGGTGCTTATGATTTTCTCAGCGTATATTACCTGTACACATCTCAATGGGGAAGACTATCTGCGCCCTCTAATATGTTAGTTCTTTTTGTCAAATCTAGTTGCACTGTGTTGTTGCATCTTTTGGGATATATTAGAACAATATGTTTGGAACATGAGAGACTCTTGAGATATCTGGAGAATTTTCTTTGCACAGAGTATGGTTAAGTGCTGGAATAGGCTGTCCAGAGCAGTTGTGGAATCTGTGTCCTTGGAGATGTTCAGCTGGACAGGCCTGAGCAGTGTGATATAATTGGCCTTTCTTTGAGCTGGGAGTTAGAGTAGGTGACTTCCAAATGGCCTTTCTTAAGTTATTCTTGTTCTGTAGTATTTTTCGCCTTCATTTCTGAAAGTTCCACCAGAGTGAAAATTCTCTCTCCCTTTTGGGGGTTTGCATGTGGATAGTTATAGTTTCACATACTGCACATTTGCCTAACCCAGAGATCTAAAGGGTTTGACACTTAATGCTGTGTTGATTTAATGCCACCACTACTGCATGTTAACTTCTGCATTTCTTTTGCCACTTGTTTAATGCCCTAAAAGCTGAAATGTCACCAAAGAGTTGTATAGTGGAAAACAGCATAATAAAGGGTAAATTAATCTAAATTTCTTCTCTAGAAATGTGTTTAAAATGTCTCCTAAATCAGAACTATCTCTGATTTAATTAGCTTGGCCTCCCATAAGTCAGCTTTACTCTTACTGGAATAGCTAGATGGATCTTGAGAAGTATGGAGTGAAGCTCTTGTGGAAGTAGACCTATTTAGTGGGAAGGTTGGAAAAATTACTGTTCCCAAAGCGGCCAGAGTATTTAGTGAAAAATGTGCTGGATGGTAGGAGAGGAAGAAATGTCCCAGTTTCCCACTGGCTGTATGCAAAACTGTCACACTTCAGTACATTAGATGATGGCACAGAGACTATGGTATGAATGACACTTGGAGTGTTACTCCCTTAAAATTTTGGCTGGGAACTCTTTACAGGGTGTTACTGGTGAGCCATGATCAGTCATGTTCATGTCTGGCTCCTCTGGTCTTCTGCCTCACCCTTAGACTTGAAAGATTCTCAGTGGAATAGTTAAGAAACTTTTGGAGAGGAAAAACAAAGTTTAAGGAAGAGAAGGAAATACATTGCACAAGGTATGGTTAAAGTAGAATGAAGAGGAAGGAGAACAGTGATTTTGAACACTGGGAGAAAAGATAGGAAAATATGTTAAGTGGAAAAAGAGGCAGTAACCTCAATGGAGAATGAATGTGAGGCACATGAGATGGACAGGCATATCTAAGACCTTCAAGAACCTGCTTAGAGAAGGCTGACTGGTTTAAATGTCATGTTGCAGTTAAGCAGCACGTGCAGTAAGGAATTTACTGTGTGAGTATTTACTGTGTTCCTCAATTTACAAGTAGCTTGGCAAGCAGCTGTTACCATTCTGGCTAGTAGGTCTAGTGTGTTTGCTGCTATATGGGGAGTATGTATGTATTCATATATGTGGGGGCAGGGTTATGTATAAACACACACCTATTCATTTTTACATCCTTTTCTAAAGTATTTACTGGAAAACAAGTACAGCTGGCAATAGTAATGATCTGCATATGTGATTGCAGAGGCAAATTGCTGTTATGACTTTGGATGGACACTGCTGAAAATGTTTAAATGGCCTAAAAATAACTGCATGTAGCATAAGAGACATTGTATGTGAACTGATACTTCTTCATGAGTCATTTCCTTCTGAAAGTGTTACACAAAGCTAACTGCTGGAGGGGGTGTATGTATGTGATTATATATAAAAGAAGAGCAGCCATGCTTTTTTCCAAGGTTCTTTATGTGCCTCTGTGGGTTCAGAGTATGAATGTGGTGATCAGTGTTCTGCCTGTAAACAATGCTCAGATTTAGATACTAGCTGTTGAAAACTGTAACAGTCCTCTGGGGTTGTACTCTTGTGATGTATGTTCCCTTGAGGTTGCCTGAGAGAATATGTGGCCTACTTTAAAAACTCCTTGGACAGAGGAAGTATTTGCTGCTCTGAATTGTATTTTAAGAGGTAACATTTTAACAATTGCTTAAAAAAATAAAATGAAGTGAACAACTAGATGGATAGATGTCTCACAGTCAGCTTGTGTGCAGCTATTCTGTGCCTTCTTGAGTTTGTAGTCTGTCTTGATCACTGAAAACTACTGATAAGTCAAATGTAATGAATTACTCTAGATATCAGTATTGATGATTTCATTGCTGGCTTCATTTTATCACCTAGGCCATATGATTTTGTGTAGTTGGAAATTACTCTATCTCACTTGCCAAATCTTCAAATGGTTTCTGTCTTAAAATTCTTTTGTGTCTGTGTTTCAAGTCTTGCAATGCAGAATTCTGGTGTGAATTGAGAAGCAGTTCTAGGATATGAATTGTGTAATAAGTGTCTTGTTAAAGTTAGTGCAAGGATAATTTAAGGGTCATGTTTTTGAATTGTAAAACAGTATGTATTGCAGTTGTTTTGAAAGCTTCCACCTAGCAAGAAGATTTTAATTAAAAAAGTAGTACCCCAAGACATTTGAGTTAGACTGTGCCAACTTGAACTGTGAAACATAGGATTCAGTTTTCATCTTAACAGGTGTTTTGTTGTTGACTTTGTAGTGTATTTGTAATGACAGGCTTCTGGCTTCTTTTTCTGTAGGCTCGGATTATTCCTCAGTGGGATGGTTACCTGGTACTGAATCCCTGTGGCAGGGCACAACGATTCCATCAAGCAGTCAAAGCAATCCTGTCAGAAGACACAGTATAGCTTCCGACAGCGGCGACACTGGGATCGGTACCTCCTGTTCTGATAGTGTGGAAGGTGAGTCGACACTGTTAGGTTTTGGTTGTTTCTGAGAGAGAAACCATCCAAATTTTTTAAAAGATGTGTTTCCCAAAATAACTGTGCTTTTCCAATGCTGTTGAGTGCGTGCAGTTTGTTTTCCTTGCTGGACCAAGTAATTGTTTTGGTGAGGTTTGATTAATTTAGTTCTGCATGAATTGTGTGCATTAACTTGCCTTTCTGCCACAAAGCCCGTACTTGTGTTACATTGTTTGGTAATTGGAGCTACAAGAAGTGCCATATTTATACAGAGAAGTAATGTCCTGTACTACAGCACTTGGTAAACGAGTGGTAAAAGCAGAAAAACTTTTGAGGGAGTTAATGAAAGGACAATGCTTTCTGGTATTCGTTGTGTGTGTCAGCAAAGAAAACTTGCTCATTGGGGCTGGGAAGAAAAGGGGGTGTGTTGTCTTCTCATTTCTGCCTTCTGGAAAAGTATATTTACATGGAACTTGACACGTAGTCAAAGATCTTTGAGAAGAATCAACAGTATTTAAAGACTGTTAAAACTTAGTTGGGATTAAATCATGGTTACTCAAAGGTGATTTTATCAGGGAGGGGTGCAGCATCTCCATAACACTGTCACCCTCCCTATGCAATGTGTTGCTGAAATTAAGTCTGAATGAGAGAGAAACTAAGCAGTAATAAGATTTGAAGTTTTTTTCTTGCTTTGCCTTATTTCCCAGTAAGATCTGCAAGACAGGTAATGACAGTGGGACTGTGATATACTTTTTTCCAGCATCTGCCTGGTAACTTATTCAAAAGAGGTAGCAGAAATGAGGAAGAACAGGAAGAATTAGTAGAAATGAAGTAAGGAATGCTGAATCAATGTGAGACAGAAGTCTCCATCGGGAGGCTGAGCATTCCTGAGGAGAGGTCCGAATGCCTCAGTTAAGTCTGTCAGGCCTCTTTGCACATGAGAAAATCCTTTCCACCCCTTTCCTGTTGCATCTGTCAGTGGGAAAGGAATTCATAACTTGCTTTCTGCTTACTTTAATTCCTAAACAGTTACTGGTTTTGGCAAAATAAAGGTTTTGTTCAGATATTCAAATTATTGGGTGTAAAACTGAAGGAACAAATGGTTATTAATGTAGAAGCCTTATTGTTGGGTGGTTTTTCAGGTTTTTTTTTAATTGGGTTTTTTTGGTCCCCAAGAGATATAGGGGGAGTAAAGCACTTTGGTGGGGGGTGTGTGTGTGTGTGTGTGTATATATATGTACACTTACAATCACACTCAGCCAAATGTTGCACAATAGTAACTTAAGATGCAGCATTTGAATTAAAAACATGCTCTCCCCTCCCCCCTTTTGAAGGCTTCCCCATTTGAGGGGTGGGATGTAGGAGAGGAAGTGAAACAGCAGCTCCTCATCAGATGGTTCTGTTCTGGTCTTTAGGCAGGAGAACATCTGTTCATGCTGAGGGGGTGGGGGGAGACGGTGCTGGCTGGGAGAGTAAAATAAAGATGGGAAAGTTGCATCAACAGGTGTTTCATGAAGAATATGCCCCTGGCAGTGCTTAACAGTGGTCAGTTCTAGCATATCCTTGGTGTTATCTGCTTCCTGCTGCCTTATTTGAAAAACTTTGAGTAGAAGAAAAGACAGTGTTAAAATAAAAAGGAGGGGAACCTAAATGTTAAATGAAAATTAATGGAAGAAGCATATGACAGGCTTGGAAATTGATTGCATACATATGTTTCTAGTGGAAAGGGCTGTTGTCTATGTTACCTAGTTGTCTGCATCTCTGAAGCTGCCCCCTCCCCACATCCACAGAAAGGAAAGAGTATCTTTGTCATCTGTGGAAACTGCCAGGCCAGGCTGGTAATTGCAGACTTGCTGCTGCCATCTGCTCTCAATGTGGTGCTTGGGAAGAAGCTCTTACAGATTTTTCAGAGGGATACTTTTTTTACAAGTCAGCAGATTATTCCAGTTTTTAACAATGTTCAGAGAATGAATTGTGGCCTTGCTATTTCCTTTCCATTATGCCTACTAAAACTCAAAAAACTAATTTGAAAATGAGCCTTAGCATCCTCTTCAATTCTGGGCATTACAGGTGAATTTGTACAGATGTGTAGTTGCTAATAACTACACTGGTGCAGGGATTGGAGCTCAGGTGCATTTAAAAGGTAGTTTTACTGGTTTTCTTTCATTATATCTTAGATGTTCCTTCAAATTCATTTTTTTACTGATGCTTCATTTCAGGAGCACTCATTCTTTTCAAAAATGCAGGTTTTAAAGAATAGTGACAAGTATCTCTTGTGTTTGACTCAAACCTACATGATTTGAAAGGTAGATGGGTTTTGACAAAGACGAGAAAGAAATCTTTTATGTTAAAATGTATTCAGTTGATTGTCTATATTATGTTGTGCAAAGGTAGGAAAGTTAGAAAATGAAATAGCTAGTGGAGTTTCACTGTTGAAATTGCACAATGTTGATGTGCACTGGGGAAGCTGAGGAGAGACATTTATAAACCATAAATGTGGTAGGATAGATCTAAAACTTTAATTCATATTACCCTTAATTTAAAGATAAAAAGGCATTTTTATCTCTCTGTAAACTACAGTTGATTGATTGGGTTTTTAAATTTTTTTTTCTTGTCTGTAAGTTGTTCTGGATTCAGGCAGTAAAAAATAATTACTGTATTCTGTACAGAGCAGGAAAAGATTTTGATACAGTTTTTCAAGGTTATTTTATTTACAAACTTAGCTCTGCTTGTAAGTCAGCTGTTATTGCTGTTCTCATCTCATCCTGTACAAGTCTGAGTAGTTTACGCTTGGGCATTGATTGGTGCTAAGTCTTCTGAAAGATCTCATGTTCTCTGTTAAGAAATAGGGTGGAAGTGAAGTGTTAAGCCTTGTGAAACTGTTGAGAAGTTCCTGCATTTCTAGTAGAGTAGGAGATTGTGCTGGATGAATTATGTGGAAGAAAAGATTTTAGTTGGTAGCCAACAACTGGTCAACAATCAGTGAAGATGACCTGAATGGTCTGGCTCTTATTTTCCTTCTCACTGTCAGCAGTGAAATTGGCAGACAAAGCATTTGTGGCTTATGTTTATAAGGACAAAGATAGTTCCCAGCATCAGCTAATAACTGTGCTATGTGTATGCTTTTAGATTCAGGTTGTCCCTTCAACTTCAGACTTGGGCCAAAAGATTTTTGTTACTATTTCAGAACTTAACCTTGTTTTCCCTTTTAGCTTAGGGGGAGATAGGTGGCAGGAAAAAAAAAGCCACCTGTGTAATGAAAAAGTGCAGGTAAAAAGTTCTGAAAACTTAGTTACAGGATCTTGTGTCTTAATATTTGTCTAACTTGGAAGTCCTCCAAATGGAAACAGATTGTGGTAAACTTCTAAATTATGACTGTTCTGGTTTTCTGTCTATATTAAACACATGATCTAGATTAAAGAGCTTCTCTTAACAGTTTACAGTGTCTGTTAGGAAAAAGGCATTGGATATTGTATGGGAATGTGAATGCATTCATGAAGCATGATGTTTCCTATTCTCCCTCAGGAATTATAGCATTTATACTTAGTTTTTAATAACCATTGTGATACCTTTGTATAACCATTCTTTCAGCAGCACTTGCATAAGAAATGTGAAGTCTATATTTGAAGTGTTTTTGAGACCTGTTTTTATTTGGGCTACTAAATTAGAGAATCAGGGTCTTAGCAGAAATTAAAATTCTTTCCCCTGTGCTCATTCTGAGTTTTGCCTTTTGGACAGGAGGGATAAGAACTAGATACTAATGTGACACAATGCAGAGCCCATGGCTCTTGGAGACCAGAATATTTTCCTCCATCAGATAAACTTGTTGAGCAGTTCCTTATAAAGCAGGTCTTTCTCCCTTACTGTTAAATACAAGTCTTGATTTACCATTTCTGGTTGCAAATTAATATGTATGAAAATTCATAGACTGTTGCTTTCCTGGACGAGAGATTGGATGCAGAGAATCAGAGTTACTACTTTATTGAGGAGTTGAAGTTCTGCTAATTTAACTTTTCACGTAAACTTCTTAACCCTCTTCCCCCTGCCCCCCCAACCCTCCTATCTCCCTGAGAAATGGAGATTTTTAAATGGATGGGTTATTGTGTCTCTTTTGGTAGAGAAATCTGAATAAGTGTGGACTGTTAACAATATAAAACACTATTCCATAGCTATGTATAGAGGTTGTCTTTGGGTGAGGAGTTTCACAAGAAGCG
>NW_008674791.1:21211-29342 GCF_000695815.1 Acanthisitta chloris
GGACTATCTAAGCATGTTTGATGTATTGCCACTGCCTTTTGTGTAGATAGGACTTCTCTGGAACATTTAGCTGATAGAATTGAAACTTATTTTAATTTATGAGGCCCAGAGGAGGCTCTTCTCTCTCATTTTGAACTGAATATATTATCTTTTTAAGGGATTAAAAAAAATCTAATTAGTTCAGTTTAATTGTAGCATTTCTTGATACGCCAGGGAACATATGTATTGCCACTGCCTTTTGTGTAGATAGGACTTCTCTGGAACATTTAGCTGATAGAATTGAAACTTATTTTAATTTATGAGGCCCAGAGGAGGCTCTTCTCTCTCATTTTGAACTGAATATATTATCTTTTTAAGGGATTAAAAAAAATCTAATTAGTTCAGTTTAATTGTAGCATTTCTTGATACGCCAGGGAACATAATACAGCCAGCTCTAAAGTTGGTTTTGATATTCCAAGCACTATTTCTTCCAGCAGGTCTATGGTTTTTTTGCTTAAGGAAAAAAGTTAATAAATATAACTACTGAATATAGTGAAAGGCAGACCTGAATTTCAGGAGACAAAATCTAATTATGAATGTCTTGGCAGGGTTCTTCCTTTAGTTTAGCATGATGCTAAAGGTAATGAGATTGACAATGTGCAGGTCAAACGTGAGTTTGTGCTATAAGTTTTGGTGTCCTGGAAGTGCAAATAGCACAAGGATCCTAGATCTTGAGAGCTGGCAGTATACTTTGTGCTCACTGTCTGCTGTGTTCTGTGATTTGGAAAGATGATGGATTTTCACACAAGTCCCTGATCTGAATTGAGTTGGGTCAATCTCTGTGCCTTTGGATACTGACAAGTACTGGCATATATTTGGTGAAGTCACTTGATTATTTGGAGGGTAGAAAACAATTATGTTTGAGGCATTTTTCTTTGGTTTCCTTCCTCTCTGCTTGCCAAGTCTCACGTTGTGAAGCAGTGTCCAGCCCTCGAGTCAGCCTTATTGTGTTACTTGAGATATTATCTGTCCTGACAATCAGAAATGTGCACTTCACTTAAACCTGTATCAGACTCTGTTCCTTGTAGGAGTGGTATTACCATCCCTTGCTGGAATGAAGTGTCTATATAGCTGAGTGGGATATAAATATTAATGCTTAGAGCTTGACTGTTTATTTTCTCTGGGGGTTTAGGTTTTAAACAAAATTTAAATGAGTGTTATCTCAGACCCTAGTAACCTATTTCCAGGATATATTGAACATGAAAAAATTATGCTAATAAATTTCCACTAAAATAAGACATGGAGAAGTTGCTTCAAATGACAGTGACATACTCCCTGTGTGAACCTGTGTTGAAGGTAAAGGCACTTAGTAATTTCACATATGAATGTTCTGCAGAGAGGAACAGCTGCTGCTTTAACTTCATACTTTGCCTTCTTTTGTGGTAGTTCTTCCACAGGAACGAGCTCACAGCATGTGCATGTTAAGTTTGCCTCACATAAAAATTACTAGCAGGATTTTTCTCCAGGTACTGGGATTGTTCTGCCCAGTGCACTTGGTGCATTTTGCTTTCTGTTAACATCAGTACTTCTTTTTCAGAAAGATGACTTCTGTGGGTCTAACCAGAAATAACTCAGTGAAAAGAAGTTGTGCTTGCTTACAGTTTAGTGGCATTCACTTGGTTACTGTTCAAAAAATTATTTATATCATATTTTGGAGCTATGTCACTGAGTTATATCAGGGTAACTGTGTACAAGACATACATGTGTAGGATGGGGGAGAGGATCAGAACAAAAGCACGGAAAGGCCCTCTAAACTTCAGGGTTGAGATAAAGTTTTTAAATAACGAAAGTAAAAGCAAATGAACATGGTGATGCAAAAGTACCATCAGAAGACTGGTGCCCAGTCTTTGAGGAACAAGTACTTTGAAAAAAAAATCCACCCCTTAGTTTTAGTGCTGAGCATGACATTATATAGCATGGAATCTCTCTGGTATTTCAGGTCAGCTGTCCCAGCTGTGTCCTCTCCCAACCTCTTGTGCACCCCCTCCCTGGGGTGGCACAGGCTGTGATGCTGTGTAACTGCTCTTCAGCAGCAGCTAAGGCACTGGTATGTTACCAACAGTTTTAGGCACCAGAATAAAACACAGCACCGTGGGGGCTTCTATGAAACAAATTAACTCTGTCCAGCCAAACCTGTACAATCTCTGCCCCTCGTTCCATCTCATTTGCATCATGCTCAGGAGAAATGTCAGGTAGCTGTTTTTAATGCCCTGTAATCTGTATTTTTAGTGTGTGGTGGATGTCTGGCATTCTGATGAGAAAACAAGGAGCGTCATACAATGATCTTGTCTATATTTAGGTTAATATCGTGAGACCTGGGCATGCCAATCATTATACATCTTTGCTGAGATATTTCAGGGAGGACTGTGCACTTTTCCTTGTTGCTGTCAAAGAGAACTCTCTGGCCTGCATTCAGCAGCTCTGTAACTCGGGGTCTCATGAAGCCAAGCAGGAGTGAGATCAGTTTCAGAAGAGCAAAAGAGAGGAAGAATTTAAGCCTTAAACTACTTTTGTATGAACACTGGAAACATTCTGTAGCTAGTCAATATTTAATGTACATATTCAAGTAGCGTTAGAAGCCTTATCTGAAAAAAAATCACAGGACTCATTTTTAATCTTTTCCACTATAGACAAAGTAGAGCACCTAGTGATAGATCGTAGTCATTTGGGATGTATAGCCTGCTGCTGAGCAAGAAAAGACCTGTTGCTGCTCCCTGGAGTTCTAGCTTGGGTCTTGACAGACAGGTTGTATCTCCCATAGAAAGGTTTGTAGATTTGGTAGTCTCCAGGCCATTTGCTTCACACTTAATCTTTATTCAGCAGACTTGTTTCTGCATTAATGTATGTGCAGATGAAACTTTTCTTTTTGTGTAAAGTCCAGTTCATGTGTTTAATGCCATCCTTTATTTTAGCCATGATTTCAGTGTACTGATGATAAGTAATTCTGTAAAAATACCCTTTGAAGTAGAAGATAAAAGCTCCCTATTAGACAACCTTTATCAGGGCCTCGCTTGTGTTTCTGTGAGCTTCTGTGGATAGTCAGATGGACTTCAGTTTAGGCAGTATAGAGGCAGCAGTGAGAAAGGACAATGCACAGAGATCACCCTTATATGAAGGATAGTTACTCCATCTCACTTCCTTCACCTCTGACTGTTAGCCCAGGTTTTGGGTGGAACGAAACAGTTTGAATTGGGGGTGGTGGTGGTGTGTTAAGTCTGCAAGAATTCTTGTCTGCTCATGGGGGGTTTATTTGCAGTAACCTTACTTGAGTGCTGGTTGGTAACAGCTGACCTGTTTTTGAGGCAGAATAGGTGCAAATTTCTTGCTTTTGATATGTTAAATTCCTGGGATAACAGTGACTGGTTTGTTTTCAAAGCAATTGTTATCATTACTATGCTTTTTTTTTTTCTATTCACCATCTTAAATGCTTCTTACCCCAGATTTAGAAAGAAAATTGGTGTGGTTTTTTCCCAATGCAAACACAGTAAAAGAGATCTCTTGGGTTTTTTATTCTCTTCCTGTTAAAGAGCTGGCAGCCAAGATTTTGGTATGACATTGTGTTTGTGTCAGCTGCAGTCATGGAATTCAGCACTGTGGAAGTATAGTCAGCTACACAGAGGTCACTTCTTTACCCCTGGATGGGAGCAGCATCTCATTTCAGAAAGTGTCTTTTAGATGCACACTTGGCAAATTGTAATGTATGAAAACTATGAATTGAGATTACAGTGGAGTTGGTCCATGTGTTTTGTATCATATTGAACGATCAGCAGCAGTCTTCCAGTTAATTGCAGAGGTGTTTTGCTTTCTTACTGCTCCTTTGGCTGTTTTAGGAATTACATTAAAAAATTATACACATGTATTTTTCATTCATTCAGACAGAAGAGATAACTAGGACATGCAATTTGAGATGAGCAGAGGTTGGAATAAACCTAGAAAAACAAGGGCTGTCTAGTTTAAAAGAATTTGTTAATCTATAAGAATAATCTTGTTTTATTCTTTGTAATAAGTTATTCCAGTTTTAGATAATAGTACAGTAATTAGAAATTCTTCTAAATATTTTTTCTTTAAATGTTGTTGTGAGTATTATAGTCCTTAGAGTGCAGTAAACATAAGCTCACCTTCCTGCTATGTTGAAGAGGAAATTGCAGATGAAACCCCAGTTACCTATGTGTTGTGGTATTAAATACTTACTTAGGTTTTTGTTGTCCTGAGGTACTTTTAAAGCTCCTGGAGTTGACGGTCATATCCTCAGGCCATTGCATTGCATTCTCATGTTGCTTGTAGAAATTGCTTCATGTTTATTTCCACACCTACAATCTGTGACTTTCACAGCCTGATTCTGAGAGCCATAATGTAATTTTACTGAAGTTTGGGGACTTGAGGATTTGTTTTACCTTAGGTACAGCTACATACCTGTAGTAGCTAGTTTGCAGATCTTTTGTTTTTTCAGCTAAAAATTCAAGTGTAAAAGTAACATGTCATTAGTTAATTGTAAATACAAGTGTTTGAGATTGAGAAAATTGACCAATGATTGGGTGCTGAAGTGAATCAACATTAATGTTGGGCCTTAATGAAGGAAAGACCTTCCAGTGCAGAAGTGTATAAGCAAATTTAATTTCTTTGATAGCTCATAACTTTACTGTTCTTTGTTCTTACCAGTAGTAATGTTTTAGGATTGTGGTGAAGGAAGGTTTTTAATTCAAAAATCTACTTGAGTTTATGGGGAATTTATACAAGATGTTTCAGGAAATGACAACATCTCCTGAGTAGATGTTCCTCCATCTGAAATGTAGCTTTATAGCTGAGTACAAAATGTAGTATTGTGGATGCTATTTTAAAATAACCTGGAAGAAGGCTGTTCATAATCTGAAGAACAGTCTTGATTATATAAAACAGAGACAAATCTTTCCTGTCCAGTTTCTGCCAAGACCGTATGACTACTTTGTTGTACACTTGGATGTGCCAGGTAGCACCAGTGATCTGTTGTGAGGATGAGCACAGTTTGCTATTTGTGTTGAGAGCTGCACTGAACTCTGAACTGGGCTGTATTCAAGTTGTTACTAAAGATTTTTTCTTGTGACTCTGTAAGATCTAGACAATATAAATAGTGTTGGTACTGCCAGGGGGAAAGAAGGAAAAAAAAAGAGACCTAAAAACTGGAGGCCCTGTGTTCTCTTCTGGCTGCAGGATGGTCACTGAAATGTAGCAGTAAATAGCCTCTTGATTGCAGGGCGAGAGTTGAGACCTTTGTCTGTTTCTCCCTGTTTCATTGAGAGAAACCCTTCTCACCTCTGTGGCTTAACAGTAAAAGGGCAAAGGCATCATCTGCAGATAGGACATCTGAAAACCAGTTGCTGAGAAAACCTTAGGATGTATCTCAATTAAAAAATGTCCTTTTTTTGCTTTGTGTCATGATCACTTGTCAATGATACTGAAAAAAGAACGTTTAAAATTTGAACGAGTAGGTTTTAAAATGTGGGGGATTTAATATGTTTTCATTTGTGTAATAAGTCTTGCCTGCTAGTCTTCAAACTCCTCAGTTTTCTGCCCATGACGCTCTTTTTATTTCACTTAAAATTCGGTTTAGCTTTAGATTAATTTTATCTGGATATAGATACTGGACTTGCTTTTATTTGGAATGACATTTACTTCAGGGGGCAGAAGTTGGGCCTCATCCAGTGGAAGGCAGAGTATTGGCCCCTGTGAGAATAAGCTATTGTCTTCATTTGACTTTTTTTCTTTCCCTCCTCCTGCTGTTAGTGCTGTGCCTGTGTACAACCCCCGAGCAGAACGCACAGCCCTTCACTGAGCAATCCTCGCATGTTCCCCACCCCCTCAGTGATTAAAAATCCTCTCATGAAGTGACCACATGGTGGCTTTGTGAAAGTTTGCTGGCTTATTTTAATTCCCTCTGTTGATAATAAACCTCTTAATGTTCTTCCCTCTTGACTCCTTTGAAATTCTTGGAGAAAAAAAAGGCTTCATTACAGATCATTTTTACGCTGCCATTTTATGTACTTATCCTCTATTTTAAAGTTGAAAATTTCATGCCTTATTCTGCTTATGAAAATAAATACAACTTATGTAGTGAATAGCTTTTTAGTGAATATTCAAGCTTTTTCTGCAGAAAAACACTTCGAGGGATCCCTAGTAGGAAATGTTAGTTGCATATATCTAAACAGTGTTGACTGTAGATGTGTCGTTTTTTATTTTTAAAATTTTTAGTACTGTTTGGTACCAGGACCACAAAATCCAAAGGCAGTTTAGGTGTTGGTCAGAATAAAATTATGTACGTTCTTAGAGGGATAAAGATGTTTGGCAGGGAAAAATGCAATGTGTTTTATTCCCTCCAGTGCAAAAAAATTTCTCTGACACAAGTCTTCTGTGCAGCTTTTTCCAAGTTTCTTGTAGTAACACTGAAAACAAGAAAAGATACAGGAGTAACTCTCCTAATTTTAGGTCAGTTTCGTCTTGTTTAGTGTCTGGTATTCCTGTGATGTTCAGGAATTGCACCCTCTTCTGTGCAGTGTTCTCTGTGCTGCTGTTGGTCCAGGCACTTAATCCTTGTAATAGAGAAAGTGGTAACATTAAAATATACTTGGAAGGTGTTAGTAATGTTGTATCTGCTGTATCCTGTGCAGTTCTCTTAAGTTGTGTGAGGTATGATAAACTCTTGGTGACACTTTCTTTTCCATCGAGTTTAGCCTGTCGCTGTCAAAGGTTTAAAATATTTTGTCTTTTCAAAACCATAAAGATCTTTCTAGGCTGATTTAAATAATGGCATGTATTGTATGAAGTAGCATGAGGTTTTCAGTTTTCCCATTTGTAAGTTGTAGTGTAGGAGCACTGAGAGATTCTGGACAGGATTATAGTTTATTGTTATATACAAATTCTAATGAAACAGACACTTTAACTGGGTGAGAGATGTTTTTGGAGGAAGCTTTTCTTTAGAGAGGTGAAATGGTTAGAAGTACTTGTTTCTTTCTTATTGCATCAGCCATCTGCATGCACTCATACTTTGCTGTTGAAAGGCAAGGTTTTAATTCTAATTTGCTCAGCTTGAAAAGTGAATTAAAAATGTGCTCAGAGTGCATAAAAAGGGAGTTGGATTCACTGGGACATCCATAATGGCCTTGTGGTTCTCCTCATGTGTTAGGGAAATCTTAATAGACAAAAGAAGTGTAGTTGAAAAAAAAAATTTGGAGACTATTAAAATGTCAAATAAGATGTGGTGAATTTTTCTTTTTTTATTATTTAGCCCTATTTAGACTAGGAACAAAAATGCTCATGATAAAAAAAAAAGATCCCTTGTGAAGAAAACAATGCAACTCTTTTGTTTGTGGAGGTTCCTTGGATTAGCTGTTGTCAAATAGAGCTTCTGCAAAGTTCTGGGGAAGTGATTCATGGCTTCTGTGAAACTGGAAGTGTGCTGCTCCTGTGACACGTGGTCTGAACTGCATCTTGCCTTACTTTCCCTCTCCCTTCAACTCCTGTCAGTGTCACCAGCTTCAGGATTCCTTTTCAGATCTCATTACTGCCCCATCTTCTTTCTCCTAACAGAGTTGAGGGGGAAGCAAATCTGACTTGAAGTAGTCCTCAGGATAGGTATGTTTTCTACATTCAGACGTTTCCATAAAATCTCTCTTTCACCAGAGATTCAAATGATTTTACCTTTCCATAAAATCTCTCTTCCTTTCACCAGAGATTCAAATGATTTTACTAGTTGATGCTGAGGGGACACCGGTACAGGATGCCTAGCTGGGTTAGTTTTACATACACAGGTGCTCCAGTTTGGTGTTTTTCTAGTCTTTCACTGTCAATTCCTTAAAAAAAACAAAAAAAAAAACCTGGTGAAAGGTTGGTTCTGTCCAGACTAAACAACAAAAAAACTGGTGAAAGGTTGGTTCTGTCCAGACTTCATGTTTTACAGTCTTTATAATTTCTGATATTCCTAGTGTCTCAATTCTTGTAAAACTTGAGTCTTGGCTTAAAAAGATATATAAGTAAGAGAAAAATCAGTCGTTGATTTATACTGGTGGTATTTCAGCTATTAGAATATCTTTGGGAAAGTGCAGTAGTACTTTTGTCCTCC
>NW_008674791.1:29385-38242 GCF_000695815.1 Acanthisitta chloris
TCTGGGAGAGTTGCCTTTTATTTCTATATGTTAAGACTAGTATCAGTAAGTGACATAATCAACCATGCAGGATGCAAAGCTGTGGTATATATGTAGACATAATGAGTGAATAACAAAAATTGAAGAGTTTGTGTTTACCCATGAGTGGAATTTAATTTTTTTAAGGAGATTAAAAATTATTTAATCCTTAATGGAAATTGGGATGGATTATCTTGGAAGGAGATGATGGGGAACATGAAAAATTCAGAAGCTCTTAAGTACTTCTGAAGTTTTGGAATGAAATGGGAATTTGAAAGTAGGAATATTATGAATCTATATGAATATTTACTTTAGTTCTGACAGGTAGCATAGTCTAGTAGAGTTCTTAAAACACGTGATTTACTGCCAAGAGTTCATGTTTGTGACGCTGGGAGTGCTGTGCTCCTGTGGGAATAGTAAACCCTTAACTTACTGTAAGAGTTAAAGAACGTTAATTAGACTGTTGCTTTTGTGGGTGGGTGATATTCCAGCTGTTGGGAGGTAAATGTGAGGCTTGGTGGAGAACATGGTAGGTGTTGTGTACTTCTGTTTCAGAAGTTTTATACCAGAATTAATGAAGCATGGATTGATTTTTATCCCCCCCCCGCCTTTTCCTTTGGTACTTAGTGATTTGTGGGTCTGGTTAAATCAGTTTACCTTTTTATGTGTGTTTATATAGGCAGCTTTATTAATATGTATTATATGAGAGTTTGTACATGTGTCTGTATGTGCAACAGTTGCCATGCTTGTTTTTCCAGTGTAATTAATATTTTTGGTGTGCAATAACTGAGAATATAAGTTAAAATCTAAGTAAAATGCATTACAAAAATACAGGATAAAAAATACTCAGTTTCTGTTAAGAGCTGTTCTTGCATTCAGTGTTTGTAATTGTTCTTGATACAGTTGTTTCTATTGCTTCATTATTTCAGTATTGTAATTGTGTATAATCTGCCTACAAATGGTAGCCTAAGATGCAAAAAAGAATTTAGCAGTGGGTGGTTATAGAAGCATTCAGTGGAATGTGAGGTGTTGTAGTTTTGATTATCAAAAAATCACTTGTATCAACCTCTCTTTGGAAGCCAAAGTGCATCAATAACCTTACACAACTTGAATGGGGATGTGAAGGTCTGTGTGTAGCTTCTAAAATTGCTACCCTTTGCAGAGTTTCAGATTTCATCCTGATAGCTTGGATGTGGGCTGAATGCCATTACAATTTGCTATGTTAGGGATTTACTGGTGCTATTAGGTAACCCTGAAGAGCACATTAGTTACCGCATTGCGCAAAATGACTGTCTTGTGTTACTCTGGGGTGCAAAATGCCTTCAATTATTAACATAATCAGACAAATTTAAATCTTAAAAAAAATTAAATACCTGCACTAAGGATATGATTCAGACTATCTGAGCTAGTGGTTATGGGCTGACATTATTTCAGAGCCAGAGAGCAGGTCCTGGTAAGCTTATTTCTCCCACAACAACTTTGTTCCCTGCTTGTTTCATCAAAAAGTGAGATCTGAAAATTAGTTGACCTTTTTAAGAGTTTGTTTTTTAAATTTCTGGAGCATACTGTGCTAGTAATACCTCAACTGAGGTGTTTTCTTAATAGGCTGAAGAGCAGAGAAGAAACAGTTTTGGGTTTTTTTTGTGGGGGCCAAAGCACTGCTAATGGCCTTGGATACCACAGTGACGTGTACTATAAATATCCAAATAGATGAACTAACAACTGCAAATAAATTTATAAACACCAAATTATTTCCCTTATCAAAGGCAGCATTTGAAACGTTCTCTGCTCTCCCACGTCTTGCTCTATACTTAGAACTGCACATCAGAAAACAAAACACAACAGTCTTTTCTAGTTTTCAAGGAGGGCAGAGGGAAGTGATCACTAAACTCTTTGAAGAAAAGTGTGTTTCAGATTGTTTGTGTTCAGGCTTGTTAGTTGTCTGTAAACAGTGAACCCCTCTTGAATTTTCGTGTTATCTGGGAGTTAGTGCTGAGAAGACTGGGTAGCATTACAGGTAGCAGCACATAAAATTGTTCTGCAGTTCTAACGCCATGTGCTAGTCTCTTTAAACATGAAGGGCTGTGCTCAGCGTTGGTGGAGATTGAGGGTACTCTGGGAGGTGTGTTGGCAGTGAACCAGCATCCCATTTGGGTGCTAGGGAAACCTTGCTGCTGGGAATTGAGATGCCAAATTGATTTTAGTTACAGTAATCAAGCCACAAAACTTCACCAAGGAAGGATTTTCTTTTGGGGGTGTGTGTATGGTGCCTTCTTTTGTTTTGAATGTTTAAAGAAATCACTTCAAATAGTTGGGTTACAGTTCCATTATCTGCAGTCGATCAAATGTTTTAATTGGAGGCTGCCAATACAGTTTATAGCAAGTGTTGTGTTTAATTCCAGGGAGGATGAGTTTAGTGGACCAAATGGTGCCTGACATATATATATGCATATAATTTGGCAAAGGAACTTTTGGTCTCTCAGGATGAGAAACATTCTGTTGAAGCATTTTTGCATAATTAATTGCTTATATTTTCTTGCCGTTGTGATTTAGTTGGATTTGTCACTATCATTTAATTAGTATGCTAATTCACAACATTTTCTAATGTCAGAGCACGAAACTCTGGCATTTGGGGGGGGGGAAGAAACAGACTTTTAGAAGTGGATTCCCAGTGCAAGAATGGAGAATCAGTAAACTCCTGTTACATTTTTTTAATCCATTATTATTTTAGAAATTATCTGCAAAGCTAAATATTTTCATTAGGAAAAGCTGGGATAGAAGACTCTATGGGGCATTATGTATTTCTCTCCTGGTTCAGTACTTGTTTAAGTGGAGGTTATAGTTAAAATCAGGTCTTTCAGCCTGTCTTTTCTAAGGGCACCTTTAATGTTCAGAATGTGTCAAAAAAATGTGACATGCAGGTTCAGCTGATTATTATCTAACTGTCACGACTTTATAGACAAACTACTAGTAGGTGAAGAACACTGGTCATTAAGACCTGTATATATATTCCAGGAAGGCTTCGCAGTAATATTATTCAGATGCATGCATGAGGTTTGGTGTGGTTTTTGTTTTTTTTCCCTCCAGCCTTTAAAATTATCCTTCATGGCTTCTTTGGTGGTGGTGGACATATAAGGAAGTATAGTTCTCTTCTGGAGTGGAGGATTGTTTTTTACAGTACAGAAATCCTCCTAAGAGTCTGAGATTTAATTCTAAATATAGCATCTGAATTAACACTGCTAATTTTACCTGTGTATTACTCACATTTGCTCAAACTATCAACTGCCCTCCAAAGAAAAGTTAAATCAAGTCCTCAGTGTGTGTGTGTGTGTGTGTGTGTGTGTGTGTGAAAGTTAGAGGTCTTAGAGGAAGAGTCGTTTATCAGCATTACAGATGTATGGATCCCTCTCCTTTTTTTAAATGCTGTAGGTAAATTATGTATTAGAATTGGAGCAACATTCTTCTTTAACTGTCAGGCTTGGGGTTGTGACCACTTGTTGGGGAGCTGTTCCATTGCCCAACCACTCTCTGGTTAATTCCATTACGAGCAGTGTTAATACGATGGCTCCACAGATGTGTCTGAAAAAGAGAGTATTAGCTAGAGTCAAATGGTAAAAGCCAGACAGTGCAGGAAAGCAAAGGGTTTTCCACATCTGTTTATTATATGGTATTTAGTTTTGTAGGATGGAATCCAGTAACTTTTGTGTATCTTCTTGTTGCCGCTGTTGCTTTCAGAAATGTTTTTGCTAGTAATAGGAATGTTAAATTCCTTTGGCGCAGGTATCAAGTTTTTTGTTTCTATAGGAAAGTGCTTGGAATTCTAGGTGTGTTATGCCCTCATTTCCCCCCAGTTTGTTCCTTTTTCTTGTTCTGCTAGAATCTGTGAAATTTAAAAAGTGCACATGAAACCAGGGTAGCTCATACTGCTCAGTGTAGAGAGCAGTGGGACGAAGCCGGGAAGGTTTGCTAAGTGACACTAGGCTACTTCTTGTAGCACTTCGCCTCCTGTTCTTTGTGGAAAATAAGGATAATGATGCTTAATTTTTGAAGTACAGAATGCGATGACTTCTGTAGGATGTAGAGCTATGCTAAAATCCAATTTAAGGTTAATCCTCTGTGACCTGAGCTCAGTTCCAGATGGTGACCTACATGTGGAGGAGGCTGTTAATTTGTTATCAAAGCCCTAAAATGTCCAAGAAACTTTAATGGAAGGTGAGATTATTGTATAGTAAATTAAGGGTAGAGTAGAAAATGAAGAATATAAAAGTTAGAAAATAGAGTGCTGGAGCTACTTGTGCAATATTTTACCTTTTTCTGTGTTTACTTTTGGTTTGTTTATATTTATTTTCATGTTTGTTTGATTTCTTTCCTTTTTAAATTTTTTTTTTAAATTTAAATACGGTGGTTTTTCCCAGGTTTTGGTAAATAATTAACCTTGGTAAGTAAGTAACCTGCTAAGGTCCTCGAGGCCCTGTGCTAAGGTCTTCAACAGACCTGTTGCAGCTGAGTATAAGCTACTGTTAACAAGTTATTCTCCTACCATTTGGGAATCAGCATCTGAAGGGGAGTGACTTCTCTAGTGAGTTAAGTTATTCTTGAGGCAACAGTTGACTTTTTGGGATTCCTGGGGATGATTTCTGGCCCTTGGAAGGGATTTCTGCTTGATATAGGGATTCCCAAAGTGTATTAAATAAATTGCTTGTGGTGCATTAACTGCTTCCAAGAGGTAAGTTGTAGTGGCAGTGCTGTGGCAAGGCAGGCTGGCTGTGCCTGGCGACCTGGCCTAACCTTTGCAGCAGGAGGAGGGAGGAGACAGATGGGGACAGTCTTGCTATGAAGCAGTGTGAGAGCTGTCAAGCAGTATCCTCTTGCCTCACTGGACCCATGGCAGCCTCACTGCTGTGCCTGCTTACAGCACCTGCTTCTGCTTGTGAAAGGATTTCTTTTTCCATCTGGGCAAAAGCTCGTACACACGTGCTCTTGTTGTACAGAAGTTACCCATTAAAGGGTTGTCAACTATTGGAACAGGCTGTCCAGGGAAGTGGTTGAGTCACCATCCCTGGTGGTATTTAACAGACAACAGGTGGATGTGCTGCTTAGAGCTGTGTTTGATGTTAGACTTGGCAGGTACTATGTTAGTGGTTGGACTCGATCTGTAAGGGCTTTTCCAACCTAAATGATTCTATTCTACCATTATGAGTTCGGGCTGGGAATCCTGAGGTAAACTAGGAGGATGACTACTGTGTATAAGGCTCTCAGCTGGGGAGATCAGTAGAGGAAATGAGGCCGGAGTGTGAGGTTGGGAGAGGAAATGAAGGTGATGTCCTCTCTTCCACACTTCAATAGCCTGGCATAAAGCTGAAGGGTGCTACTTCTGTTAGAGCTATTCTTGGTGGGCAGTGAACCAGGATATGAGATCCACTGCTTAGTGGTGTGCAGAACATGTACCAGTTGAATGTAAATATGATATTTTTAATGTAAAGACAATCTTAGTAGAAGCAGGGATTAAGCTTTCATTAGTGGGTAATGATCTCAGAAATGTAGCCAGAAACTCCAGTCTCCTTGAAAGTTGGAAGTGGGATTCAACCTTCTGAAGTTACTTGGCATTGAATTGTGGGCTCTGTTTCTGCCTGTAGCTATGAGTAAAACTTAAGGTATTGGTACATACCTTGGTGAACCACAGATTTTTAACTATATGGAATGATAGTGCTCTCCAGGAACCCCCAGGGTTTGTTCTGGTCCTTTGGATTAGAGAGAGTCCTCTCCTCTTAACTCTCACATGAGTTTCTCTTCACGTGCACCTCTTTTTCCCTTCATGTCTTAAATGAGGTGGTTTTGCTGCTGAGGGGCATAATTTTAGCTAATCTGAGAATGCTGCTGTAGGAGATAACTGTTGGAGGGTTGGGATAGTACAAATAAATTTCCTTTGGAGGCTGAGAGAATAAAGTTTATGTCCATCTAGTTACATGAAGGTGGAGGGGTAAGTATGTAACTGCTGCTGGGTTTTGTCTTATAGAGAACAAAAATACCCAGAATTAGCCCGGTCTGGAGGGCAGGGGCGGATTTCTGTTCTGATGGGCTAAGTTACTTCAGTTTTCTGGAGACATCCCTAGCTGGGGCTGAAGAAATAACACCAGTGAGAGGGAGTATGTGGTGGCTGTTGAAGTAGCTGGTATTTGTGGCATGGGTATCTTGCAGTTTCAGAGAGGAAGAAGGACAGATATGTTGTGACTTCTGTAGTATTTTTTTGCCTTTAGCCATTTAGCCACTTTTAATGAAGGTCCTAGGGGGATATTTCATTACTCCATGTCTTCACCATTAAGTGCTTGTTGTTGGAAGATGGAATTGGAAGCGTAGATGGCCTTCATAAAAGGGCAAATGCAAGTTAAGATCTAGACTTTTATAAAGCGGAGCAACCAACCACAAAGGAAAAACTCCCTGTGGCAGTATAGGTTTTCACTCAGACTTCCATTTCAGCAAAATGAAGTTGCCTGTTTACGTGACTGCTGTTCTGGAATATTGCTTTATCCTCTTATCTGGGGGGGGAAAAATAGAACCTGTTAATCTAAAAATTGTTCCACTTAGTTATGTAACTGTTTCTTAAAAATAGCTCTAGATTGCTGGAGAAGATAGATACTGAGGGACACAAATTTCTTATTTCTTCAGTTTCTGCTCTTTAGCACAGAGCATCCACATTGGATGCATAATGTTTTTTACTATATTGTGGTATCCAGTTGTATGTAACTCACATGTACTTATGCATCCTGTAGCACAGTCCTCTGTCAGGTACTGTCTATGTATGGCAGCAATAATGGCACCAAAGCTGAATGCTGAAGAGTTGGTAGGCAGAGAGGTACACCAAGGGGAAGCACTGAGGATGGGGTGTTGCTTTGTGTGTGTGTGTCCATTACTGCTGCGAAAGCTTAACTTTGAAAATGATTGTTCAGAGCTTCCTTTATTATGCCACTTTTCTAGAAATGACTACTATATTTGACTGTGGGTGTGAGAGATCCTTGGGATAAGGAGGCAAAATGCATAAATCAAAAGGTTTATTGTATTCTGGTAAAATGAGTTCATTCTTTTAAGGTATACTTTTATCTTAACATGCTCAGTTTTCTCATATAAAGAAATTTTTATGTAAGTTAGGTTAGCCTTTGTAGATTAATTTAGCAGATGGCCATTGCAAGTTTGGACCAATTGCAGTTATAACTAACTTGTTTTCAGTGACTGATATGGAGCAAAAATTTGCTCTTGGGCTTACCTGCTGTTTACTTTATACTTTCTGCTCAGATACAATCTGTGAAATATTTTCTCCTTCAGTTAAATACTCCATGGTATTGTATTTGTCTCATGTGCTTTTAATGAATCTGTACTTTCACATTTCTCTCACACTGACATCTGGAATAATATAAGGAAAAACAGAATAGATTCTTGCTGCAATTATTTTTATCTACTGAATAATCCTTTCCTGTAAAACAAATTTTACCTGCTGCTTTTTGGACTCTGTGCCTGTTCATTAAAGCTGTCCTTGTTGCACAGGACCAAAGCCTGCCTTCATTTTGGAGTGTCATCATCTTATCTCTGTACAGTGCTACTCTTCTTTATGGTCCCCTGTTATGCTATCTTCTGAATCTGGGCCTCCTGTGAGCAAGCTAAGTTGACCCAGATCTGGCTCAAGAGTAGAAAGGTACTAAATTTGTTTGAAGGTGTTTCTCTTCTGGAGTTGTGGATTCCCCATCTGAGTATTATTAGCCTAGATATTCCTAGGTAAATTGTCACTTCACAGAAATGTTAATAGGCAGTACATTTTTTTAGTATTACATCCTAAATTATCAGTTTAAGATCCCTTAGGTAAGATGGCTGTACTTGGTGTGTATCTGATATGTTGAGGGCTTAGAGGTTTTCTCTTTTTTTTTTTTCCTTCTCTGCGTATATATACCTAATGAGAGTTAAGACCTCAGTTTTATCATAGCAAATCCCAGGATGTTTACTGTAACACTCACATGTTTGCCTTTTATTTGTTTGTTTGTGGAGTTCGTATTTGTTTTCTGATATGCACTGATCCCGTGAAGTTAACTGTTACAAATCACAATGTTGCTAGAGGTTTTTATTAACCTTTATTTGTTGAAATACTTGTAAAGTTTTTGTTATTTCAATCTTGTGGTAACTGATACTGCCAAACAGCTAGTTTAAAGGAATTTTTTTTCCCAAGATCATTTTACCCAGTATCTTCTTGCACAAAAAACTTCAAAAACCAGAACAGGTATACATTTAAGTGGAATGTGTATTAATTTTTAATGAGAGTGTTTTGGATGACAGGTCATTCTACCAAATGTCTTTTAATTTCAGTTAGTATGGGGAACTTTCACCTCAAATCCAACTGCAATGGCACATAGGAGAAAACTAATGTTTTCTGTCTGAGCTTGTCTCCTGGGTCATGGTTTTAAAACTGATGATACATAATCTTCAGAAAAGCAAATGCATGATCTCCACTGTGTGCTTCTTTTAGCTACTGATTCTGGTTTGATCACCCATGTGCAGTTCTTTGAGAAGACGCTCAGTTTGTTTCTTGTCATCTAACTTAAGTGATGGAGTTAAGAGTTTCAGCTCTTGAAATGGCGTCTGGAATGTAGAGATTGATTTGTAGTGCTAAGGTGAGATCATAGGAAGATGTGGTCCGCTGGATCATTTAGTTCTGTGTCCTTGTTCCTAGAATCTAAGAGCTTCACTAATGAGTTTTTGCCAAGTCTGCTGTCTCAGAAAATGGTGGGAATCTGATATTAGTGTACAGGAATGGGACAAACATGGGACAGCACTCTTTAAATAAATCAAAGCTCAT
>NW_008674792.1:0-2797 GCF_000695815.1 Acanthisitta chloris
TGGTGTGAGCAGGGTGCTCTCAGCAGGGTGCTCTCAGCAGGGTGCTGTCATGAGGGTGCTGTCAGCAGGCAGCAGCCCCAGTCCCTGTGCCCGGGGTGAGCCTGGCTGAGTCCCCACCACTGCCAGATGGGCTGGAGCTGGGAGCTTGCTCCCAGGAGGAGGTGTTTTTGCAGGCAGGGCTGGCATGGCCACCACGGGCTGATGCTTGTTGTTATGACAACAGGAGGAGGCTGCTGAGTGCAGAGCAGAATGGGGAGGAAGGGAAGGAAAAGGGCTCATAGAATCATTAAGATTGGAAAAGACCTCCAAGGTCAAGTCCTACCTTTGACCAAACACCACCAGGACCACTAAACCATGTCACAAAGTGCCACATCTGTTGGATGGTGGTGTAGAAGGTCTTAGCCAGCAAGGGGTCAGGCAGAGGGATGGGGGGAGCACACAGGGTGCAGGGCTGGAGGACATCCCCAGGGATCATAGAATCATCAAGGTTGGAAGATACCTTTAAGATAATCAAGTCCAACCATTAACCTGTCACTGCTGTAACCCCTAAACTATCTCCTCCAGTGCCTCCAGACACCTCTTAAACCCCTCCAGGGCTGGTGACTCCACCACCTCCCTGGGCAATATTTCAGTGCCTGAACACCCTGACAGGGAAAACATTTTTCTTAACATCTCCTCTGACTCTGCTCTGTCTCAGCTCAAGGCCATTCCCTCTAGTCCTCCATGAAGCCATCGTGGGCATCAGGAGGGGTTGGGTTTGCACCTTCTGCCATGGCTGATGACACTGCTGTGCACAACAAGGGTCTGGGCATGGCTGCAGTGCTGCAGGGCAGCAGCCTAAACCTCATCAGTACCATCCATGCAGGTGGTGGGAGCTGTGCAGTGGGCAAAACCTGGTCAAATAATGCCTGATGTAACACACTGCTGAGTGTTGCAGCAGATCCCTCCCAGGGAGCACTGGCAGGCCAGGCATGACTTCATCCTCCTCACAGACAGCTCTTGGATGGGTAGCAAGACACATAAAAAAATCACCTAGTAACAATCTTTGTGTCCTACTGGAGGCACCAGTGCCCTCACAGCCTCTCCTGCCCCAGAGGGGGTTGGAATTAGAGATGCAGGAAGATGCCAGGGTAAGCCCAGCTTGTGCTTTTGGTTCTAATCAGGTGTCTCCTAAGATGCCCTTCATAACACCACAGCTCCTGGGCTGGCTGGTTAAGTGGAAACCTTGGCTTTCATCATTAGAAGGAAGCAAACAACCATATCCTCTGGTTAGGCAGGAAAACTTGGGAAGTGTGGCCCCTGTGTGCTTGCCAGGAGGGATTAACACCCATGTGAAGTGCATGACTGCCTTTCTCTGAGACCTGCTCACAGCCCTTAGGAACGTGGCCCTGACTTTTCCAAAGGGAATATGGGGAAAGATTTCAAGTTCAGACCAGATGAAGGACATAGTAACCAAGTGTAACATCCCATCAATGCTGCTTTTCACTCCCTTCCAGCCTGGATGATCCTGTAATCCTAAATGTGCAGGTCAATGAGCAAGGAATGGCTTAAAGCCTTTGAGATACTTGGAAGATACAATAAAGCTCAGTACACCAGCTAGACATTGTCCTGCCCTGTTGCTCCCAGGAGCTTGTGAGTCAACCCCATCCTATTGCCACTGTCCTCTCCAAGACTCAGTGTTGAAAGGAGTTGACTCCTTCCTAACCTGGATGATCCTAAGTGTGTCACTCAGTGAGTGAGGAATGGGTTAAAGCCTTCCAGGAGCTACAGTGAAGGTCACACCAGCCAAACATTGCTTCTGCCCTGCTGTGCTCAAGAGCCTGGGGGTCTGTGAGTCAACCCCATCCTACTGCCACTGCTCTCACCAAGACCTTTCAGGACACAAGTGCTTTGTGCACTGCACACCTTAACCAGCAGCCACTTTAAACCTCAAAAAAATCAAGCCTGCTTTATCTTCCACAAATTACAGATCAACTAGCAAGGGCAGGATTTCAGCATTACTTATCTCAGAAGGTCTTTCCTCATTTTGGCTGCTAGTTGAAAGGCTGCAGCTCTGCCCAGTTGCTTCAGTCCTAAGGAAATGCAACATTCCAGCTGAAATGTTTGGGTTAGGAGCTGAAATCCTAAACTCCCAGAGAGAGGGTTGGTTTCATGGTCCAAACATTTGGTTAAACCTTTGGTCCTCTAAGTGTGTGAGCCCTGGGAATTCCCAGGATTGGCTCTGGATTGTTCAGCCCTGCAATATTCTTCACTTACAGCTTTTTGCTCCTGGAATCAGGTTATAGTAACTGAGAATCCAAATTTTCATTATAAAAATAGATTTCTAAGTATTGTGGCTGGGAAAAAAAGGCTGGAAATCATGACCTTATCTTTCCTACCATATGGCAAATGTGAAGAATGCTAAATGGATTGTTCTTTTAACCTCAGAACTCTGAAGACATCATGCCAAGAGCTGTGTCTGACACTGAGCTCCAGCAGAGAGCTCCAATTTTAAGATCTCTGTAACCCATTAGAGTGCAAATTTATTAAAGGAGTTGAGCAAGATAAAAACCAGGTGGAGTTTTAAGGTAAGTATTGTGCTCAAGGAAGGGGTTCTCATATATTTTGACAAACTTTATGCCTGTGTCTTTTGGCCTGGGGTGTAGATCACCCAGCTGGTGGCTGCTGGTCTGGCACCAGTGCAGCTGGCAGGGGCAAGTGTGGGGACAAGAGAAGGGTTGGGGATGCAAGAGATGTTCAGCCTGGAGAAGAGAAGGTTGTGTGGAGAGCTCAGAGCAACCTGCCAGGAGCTGAAGGG
>NW_008674792.1:2940-5532 GCF_000695815.1 Acanthisitta chloris
AGGCTGTGGCTGCCCCAACCCTGGCAGTGTTCACAGCCAGGTTGGCTAAAGCCTTGAGCAACCTGCTCTGGTGGGAGGTGTCCCTGCCCAGGGCAGGGGGTTGGGGCTGGATGATCTCTGAGCTCCATCCTAACCCCTTTACAAACTATGAAACTCTAAGTGAAAGCCTTCATTATGACCTTGGGGGACTTTTAGCTTTATGTTTTTCATCCTGTTTGAACACTCTCCCCCTCTCTCCAACTTCAGCATCTTCCATTCACTTCCCCAGCCATTTGCACTTTCTCTCTGTGTTGTCTCTGTGAGATTTCCATGGGAAAATTTCCAAGGAGAGAAAGTCTGGTCTGGTGGGAAGTGTCCCTGTCCAGGGCAGGGTTTGGGACTGGATGATCACTGAGGTCTCTTCCAACCCCTTAACATACCACAGTATGTTATGTATAACATACCTAGTATACTATGATAAGAGGAAGAGGATAGCCAGGGTGGATAGATGAAGCTATGGGGAGAAACCTCTGAAGTGTGAGGTCATGTTGCTCAGTGGAAGAGCTCAACTTCTACTAGATGTGGACACTGCAGTGGTGGCTGATCCTCCTCTGAGATGGACAGACAGACAGGCCAGAAATCTCCTCCCAGCTCATGTTCTCTGCCTTCCTGACTCTGTGAATGTATAGTTACCATCCCCTTTCTGAACTTCTTCTCCAGTGCCAAACCCCACAATCCCCAAACTCTCATGGCACCAGGACTTGGTGTTATAAATTCTTCCCTCACCTCCCAGCAAACAGCAGGAGACTCAGAGGCTGCTCAGAGCAGCACAAGTAATGGCTATTGCTAACAGCAAACCCATCTTCCCACTGCTTCTATATCTCTGGCTGGAGACCTAATAAGTGCTGAATTGGTCTGTGATTTAATGAGTTGAACTTCAAAGCTGCTGTTTCCACACCTAATTCACTCATCTGGGCTAATAACTGAAATGGGGGGGCAGGTTTTTTGCCTTTCCTTCTAACAATTTATTATTTACTCAGTTGCTTTACAGCCCCTAATTTAATAAGTGCCATCCCCCAGGGGTAGAGCTGCAGTAAGGAGGAGAAGCTGTGAAATCCAGCAGTCTCTCCTCTGAACTGCTTTGGTGGACACCTGAGGTCCCATCCCAGCATTTTAAGCCCTTTATGACCTTGGCAAGGAGATGTGGAGTGCTGTGCCTCATCACACAGCTTTACTTCCCAACTGCTGCTCCAACAGCTGCTGGAATGGGAGAATGGCAGTGCTGGATCTCCTGGGGGTCTGTATCCCTCATCTTGGAGAGGTTTCATTGTGGATTGAGCCAAAGGGCACCTGAGGATAGCAGAGCTCATCCCCTCCAGGCAGCTTAGCTCATTTTGGGGCTCTCCTCTCTCTCTCCCCCCCTTTCCAGGGATGTGCATGAGGGAGAAATTGACCTTGTCCTAACCCAGTTTGGGGGTTAAAATTACATCCACAAGCCTCACTCTGCCTCCCAGCAGAAGCATAAATCCCAGAGCATCACTTTTAGAGGTCTAGGGGACTTTTTGTTGGGGAATAATCAAGGCTGGAAGCTTCCAGGCTGTTTCCAGGGACATGCAGACAGCTCTAGGGGTGAGGGAGGGATCCCAAAGCACATTCCTAACCCCCATCTGCCCAGAAGCAGGATAAATAAGAGATCACTGTGCCCTTGCACTGCACTGACAGCTTCAACACTGCTGGATCACCAAGGATGTGCTTTATTTGCCTCCTTCACCCCACCTGAAGCATCCTTTAGGTCCTGCAGCTCCCTGGCTCTCCTTGGCTATCTTTCAGCTGGATCAGCTGGGAGCAATGTGAGCTGAGCTGCCTCCCTGAGATCCTCTTGAGCCCTGATTTCTCTGAGCTGTCACACTCAGATGTGCTGAGGCACAATCCCTGACAACCACAGTCCTTCCCCTCGCCCATTTCTCATCCCTGGCTTTCAAAAGCACTTTAGCAGACATTAAAGAGCTGTTCCCCAGAACCCCAGAGGATGCAGCTAAACCAAGGCAGCTCTGAAACATCCATGCTGTTGCTGTGATACTGCTTGGAGCTCTCTGCAGCCACAGCCTTTTTATTACAGCCTCAACTAGCTCAGAGCTTAGGTCATTCCACAGATAAAAACTTAGCCAGGGATGGGGCTGTGCTGGGATCTCACTCTTGGCCACTGGCAGAACAAGGGATGCTGCTTGGCATTCAGCAGCTCTTTAGGCAAACTCCTTTTCTGTGCTTACACCATCCTTCCCCCCTGACTTCTTCCTCCTTCAGACACTGCTCTTTGTGCACTATTCCATGTTTTGCAGCCTGTCTGTTCATCAGGAAGAAGGGAAAAAGCCTAATAAACCTGCAGCAAGTTCCCCCTGCTGCTAATTAACAGTTGATCTCTTTTCCCCTGGTTTGAAGTGGGGAAATAGCAGCAACCCTAGCTGGGAACAGCCACATTCCTGGCCCATGAGCTATTCCAAACAGACAGCTCTGAGAGCATCCAAGGCACAATCACAGCTCAGTGTTCCTGCCTGCAGTGCACAAGGAAAAGGGGCTGTGCTTCCTATTTGGGGCTGTGTTTCCCATTTGGGG
>NW_008674793.1:0-612 GCF_000695815.1 Acanthisitta chloris
GTAGGGAGGGTAGGATAAGACACGCAATGATGTCATACAATTTCATGGGCATTATCTAAAAAATGACCTAACAGTTTTATGATGTTTTGGGGCAAAACCCCAAAGCCTGTTTTTTGAAAGTCTGGAGAACCTTAAGTGCATTGAAAATCAGCTTTATTCAGGGGCTTGACTAAAGATTCTCTTATTCTGTTCCAAAACAAACTTGAGAAGAGACAAATCAGCAAAAAGTAGGCACATAAGGACCATTTTGGGCAATGCTTTGAAAATGTGAAGCAAACCTCTTCTGCCACTGAGAGGATCCTTGGAGACAAGGATCTGCCTGACCCTGGAGTGTCCTGCCCAGCCACCTCTTGTTTACAAGCAGGATGGGATGGATGTGTTTGTCTAGGGAGATTTGTGTTTCCACTAGGGCATTTTACAGAGCCCTGTAACCTTTGCTTCCTCTATTTGTCTCTGTCAAGTTCACATCTCTGTAAGATGAGTCTACTTTTTCTCAACTGTGCATTCTCCATTCCTACCTGATTCTTCACAAGTTTGAAAATTCCATTTGCCGAGACCTTTGAAATACAGTCCCGCACCGGCACGTCAAAATCCCTCCTGAACTGAGGGGCC
>NW_008674794.1:0-268 GCF_000695815.1 Acanthisitta chloris
AGGACTCAGCCTCGTCCTGGGCGTGGGATGTGCAGGAGTGTTTAAGGTAGTTAGACCACCCTTAAGCTGGAACTCACAGGGTGATCTTCGCAGCAGTGAGATGGTGACTTGAGGCGGCAGGGGCAGCCCCCCAGCGCACCCACTGCCAGCCCACAGCAGGTGCTGGTGGGTGAACTGGAGCCATACAGCACCAGCACACTGAGCTGGACAGCAGCACTGTGAATTGGGCAAAAACCTAAACCATTGGCTGGGGGGTGAACCTTGGACC
>NW_008674794.1:325-8775 GCF_000695815.1 Acanthisitta chloris
CTTGGACCAGTGCAGAGTGGTTTTCTTTGACTGATGAAGCAGCAGTGCAATGCCAGCAGCCCTGGTGGAGGGGAGCAGCTTCCCTTCTGCTAGGGGCAGCTGAAACGGCCCCTCTGACAGTGGTTTGAAAGGATGATGATGTGCTTGGAAGGTTTTCTGTGGCAGCCACCAAGGCCAGAGCCCGACTGCACCGTGCCAGGATTTTTAATGGTCCTCTGTGCATCCAAGGGGAGAAGCTGCTACAGCCTCACTGCTGAATCATTAACTTCCCTCCTCTGAGTCATTCTGCAGCCCTGTCACACATAGAGTGGACACAAATGGGGCTGAGGTGGGTGGTGGCTCCAGGTCGATAAAGAAGGCTTAGAAAACTGGTCATAGAAGACAGAGAATGTGTCTACAGAACAGATGAGCACCTTCTTGGACTAACCCATGCTGTGGGGTTTTGACATGGAGCCAGGACCTGCACCAGCAGCTGGGGCTGGTCCTTCTCTATTAACTCTCTGGGAGGTGACTGGTTGTTCTGGTAAAAAGGTGAGGATTGGAAAACAGCTTCAGGAGATGGTAAGACCTGTTAATGTAAAGACTAAGTGAAACCTTGCTAGGAGCAGGTGGCATGTCTGTTCCTCCTTGACCTTGCTAAAGCACAGCCAGGGTTGAGCTATGCTCAGCCTTTTCCAAAGTGTGTCACCAAACATGCCAGGAAGAAAAGTTGTTGTTTATCTGGCTGTGACACTCGGGGGTTCCTCTGAGGATGGGGCCCTGTTGCACTGAAAACTTGGCAGAGTCAAGTGTTGTACAGATATTTTTGTTTGGCTTTAAGCCTTCCTCTGCAGTGTTTACCAGCTTCAACATAGCAGCACAACTCCAAGGCAGGAGAGTCCGAAAGGGAAATGGACTGGGGGCTTTGCTGAATTAGCCCATTTGAAATGCAGGGAAGGAAAGGAAACAATGTGAAAAATTAATCACTACTTCCAAAAACCCTCTGCTTTTTGTTCTTACTGCCTAGATATGCCCACTGCTGGAGAAGGGAAGAGATATTGGCAGTGTTTACAATATGAATAGACTGGCAGTATGCTCATGCAGTTATTGTTGCTCTCTGGGTTTGGTGTGAAATCCTCCCTTGGGGACACATGGATCACTGCTGGTGTTCCCTGAGCTTTGTCACTAACATGACGGGACCAACAGCCAAAAGCATCAGTGTTGTGAATGTTGGACTCCTGAAAATCCATCTCTTCCTGACAGAAGTGAGACCTGAGCACTGGGCAAACCACCCAGCAGAAACCACTGTTTGGTGCTGAGTGGCTCAGCCCCCAGTCTGGGAGCTCAGCATCTGTGAAAACCACCTTCTTCCTTCTCAGAGCTCTCCTCCTGCAGCACACAGGGTTGCAGGGTGCACTGGACTGCACGGCAGGGAAACCAAGGCATCCACCTTGCACTCAAACGCTCCTGTTTCTGTTCTCTGCTAGCTGCAGAGTCACAAGGAGACACTCAGCACAGCAAACTTGTACACCTTGTCACTGGGCAGTGTCACACAGGCAACAGTGATGAGTTAGTGCATCACAGGCCATGGCTGATAACCAGCATGAGGGCACTAAGAGACTTCTGCACAATGTTGGTGGCTGCTCCTGTTTATCTGTCACCTCTTGTTGTGCCTCAGCCCACATCTGGTTCCAAAAAAATGCCCTTCTTAGGTGTGGGTCTTGGAAAACCTCCCTGAACCCATGCCTGGGCTGAAGGCAGAGATGCTGGAGAACAGCAAACACATGGCAATCCCCTGGGGCAGCTCACTGGGAAGCTCAGTCTCAGATGAGTTGGCTTTTATGTGTCCAGCTTTCCTAAAAGTCCCCATGTTTTCGATCATTGTTTCTGCATCAGGCACGACGGAGCTGGAAAGTCCCCATGTTTTGGATCACTGTTTCTGCATCAGGCACGACGGAGCTGCCAGATACAGAGCACTTGGCACACAAAATGCCATGGGTGAAAAATACCTCCTGAAGAGCTCAGTAGTTTGTGCTGGAGCTGGGCAGGGAGGAGGGAAGTTAAAAGCTCGGGGGAGGGTGGATTTTTGCTGGGGGCTGTATGAGTTGCAGCCAGCCTGTTACAGCAGGCAGGAGGGAGCAGGACTTGTAGGTGAGGACACTGATGAGGGACAGAGAAGTGGGTCATGCTGTGAGAAGCTGGAGGATGTTCAGCCCCACGTAGTGAGAGAGGAAGAAATGCAGGATGCCCAGGGCTGACACTGCAACGAGAATCCAGAGAACTCCAGTGCCAAGGTACATTGGGGTGAGCCTGGTGGGAGAGATGCATCCTGCTGAGACTGAGCCTTGCTGCTCCCGCCTGGAACTGTCCCTTCCTCTCTGCAGAAGTGGGGTGGAAGGACAGCTCCTGGCTGTCCCCTGCCCCCCTCTGTGGGGCCCCATACCATGCTCCTCTCTCGAGGGATCACACACACACCTGAAAGGGCTCGGAGCTGCTCCAGCCTTGCCTGTATCCTGTAGATGCCCCCAGCCCTGTAGCCATGCCCACATTATGCCTCAGAGACAAGGCTGAGTTATGCAGGAACCTTGAAGCATCCAGGAGTCCTGAGCTTCCCCAAAGCACATTATGTTCCCAAATACAACCTCTCAGGGGTTATCATGTACTGCAGGCTGGCAGAGGTGTTTACCTTTTCAAGGCTGATGCCTTGTATCCCGTAAAGTAGCAGTAGCGAGCGTAGAGATAGAGCAGACCCAAGGCTGCAGCCAGACCTGCGGTTGAGAGAGAACACAGTGACCATCTCCAAAGGCTTTTTAGAGCTGCTTTGAGCCAAGGAGGTCACCCAAAGTGAAGAAATAGAGACTCTATGTCCTCTGGCTCTACCCTCCCATCAGAGACAGAATTACTGCTTAATTTACTGTTCTGAAGGTGAGCAGGACCTGAGGACTGAGCCAGCACTCAAGGGAACAGATCCAGTGACAAACCAGGTAATGGGCTATTCTCACCTTGATGGAAGAAGAGTCCAGCCTGCCACAGAAGTACCAGGAAAATGGGAAAATACTCAGAGGAGTTCACCCTGGCAGGAAAAAGGAAGGTCATAAACAAGGCAAAGTAGGAAGGTCTTCTTTTTTTTTGCAAAGCAAGGGAAAGGCAGTGTCATTACACATGAGATCTGGCAAACATCACATAAAAGGAGTTTCTTACTGTGCTCGAAAGATCCTCTCAAATTCAGGTGGGCCTGAAATCTTTGGAGGAGAAATGCCAAACGCCCTCCTAGCATAGATCACCTGGAGGAAGAAGTAGGCTGCAGCAAAAGAGAGAAAAGTAGCAATGGTCAGTCCTGTGCTTGGTCACAGTGGAGTCAGGAGATGGCCAAAAGTTGGGGAAAAAGTTCTGCAGTCTCCTAACGCTGCACTCCTGCACAGCAGAGAAACTAGAGGAAAATCCCAGATACCTTCCAGTTAAGGAAAAGGAATGACCCAGTGCAACAGTGAAGAGGGAACTATGCAGTCACATACCAGCAGTGCTGTCTGCTTTCCCTCTTGCATAAGACCATCTCATCTACAGAAATCGTTACACAATTCAGATATGCTTTATTACTGCTGATGTCAAAGTTTTTTCAATCTTTTAGTTTTTTCCCCTTCTAAGTCCTGATAGCTGAATAAGGACAGAACTGATGCCACAGATAAGCCACCCAGATGCTGAATTAAATTGTCATGCAATGTGAAACCATGGCTAGGAGATGTTCCGTGTGACCCACCACAGCCCATCCTTCCACCTTTCCACACCACAGAGATCTTTGTCTGCTTATGTCTACATGCACGTCAGGAACTGGTGTAAATGCAAAGAAAGAAATTCTACATGTTTGCAGAGAGAAAGATCTACCAAGAAATTTCTGAACTGAGGAGTTAGGTCAGTTCAGAGAAAGGGCTTCCCAGGCACTCCTTTTATTGAATACTTTCCAAAACCCAGACAAGATATCAGTTCACTGACTGAAAGCAGCAAAGAGTCAGTTACACAGCAGATATTAAATAGGAAGGTGAAAGAAAATCAATGGAGGTACAATAGATTGACCCAGTGAGTATTTGGGCACATGCATCTGATGGTTCCTACCTTGCTCCAGGACTCCCAGGACTGACACGGCAGCCAGCAGATGAATCTGATCCAACATGTTGACTCTTCTAGATCCTAGAAAATCTGATTTCTTGATCAGAAGCTCCTCTGGCCTGGCTCAGTCCTTGGTGACGTGGCAGTCAGCCGTGGTAGCTGGCAGCATAGGTTTGCTCTAATTGAATAATCCAAAGGGCATATTTAGTTGGAGGTACTTAGACCCAGGAGGAGTTGCTTGCCCAGCTTGCCCATTGCATGCACTGTGGAAATGGAAATCAGTGGACACAGGTCTAACATTTCCATTCCCCACCCTCCCTTTTCCAGGAATGAGTTATAAGGAACTGGAAATGTCAGTAGAGAGCTATTGTGGGATATAAGAGCAGGGAACTGGGAGCTGAATGGATAAACAAACCTCAATAGCCCGTTAATTCACTCCCTTGGGGCATCCGCTTTAAGGCCAGGCACGTCCCTCTCACTGACACTGTGTGAGAAACCACAGCCCCACTTTGGCATCAGGAGCATCAGTGTTCCATGGTACATGTCCCTGCATACATGTCCCTACACAGACTCTGGATAGCATATTGATAGCCATAATGACTTGTGGCCACAAGGCTGAGACAGCACCAAATAGAGCCCCTGCATGAAAAACCCTCTGCAGCAGTAAGACAGGATGAGAGAGAGTATCAAAGATCTATCCTGCACGGTGACACTTTATTTGGAGATGGGTCCTGCAGAATAGCTATCAAACACCAACAGAGTTTCATCCCAGAAAGGCTGGGAGCTGTGCATTTAAGGTTTCTGATCACTCCTCAACCCAATGAACTCTCACTGTAAACACCAGAGAGTTTTGCGTGGGAAAAGCCTTCATAATTCATCAGGATACAGCAAAAACAAAACTATGTTTTCATATGTCAGGAAAGACCCACTTAGCTAATTCCCTTCTAACAGTGCAAAGCTGGCATGACCATGAGCTGCTGGGAACGTTGACTTTGCTTCCTTCCTCTCCCTTCATTGGAAGAATTCCCCCATCAG
Organism: Acanthisitta chloris; assembly: GCF_000695815.1. Taxonomy (NCBI): domain Eukaryota; kingdom Metazoa; phylum Chordata; class Aves; order Passeriformes; family Acanthisittidae; genus Acanthisitta; species Acanthisitta chloris. The sequence continues at coordinate 5,444 of NW_008674794.1, forward strand.
ACCAGAAAAAACGGAAAGCAGGTTAAGACCTGCATTAATGCAAAAAGAGCATTAAATACCACAATTACAGAAGATCAGATTAAAGCAGATTACAGAAATTGCATTGTATGCTTGATGACCTTGATAGACTTTCTAAGAAGCAATACACTAGTTCTGTTTTTCTGCATCTCTGCAAGAGACAAAGGCATCTGAAATGGCTATAACAACGTCCCAGCTTGGTGTTTCTCCAAGGGTCAAACATGCACCCACTGTTTTTCAAGTACCAGCTCTAAGATTAATTCTTTCATCTCAGATCTGAACCTTTTTCATTCCAGCAACTGTTCAGAAATACAAGGAATATTGTGTTTTGTGTTCCCCCATTTAGCTGTCAAAGAAATTAAGAGCAGAGGTCTCTCAGTGCTTAATGATGTTGATTTCCCTCTGCTCCTGTCTGATCACAGCATGCTAGCAAAAGAAATACAGAGAAAAACAACCAAACAAAGAAGATCTGAGCTTACACCTCCATCAGATGACAGTGCAGAGTAAGCTTCATCAACAGTGCCAAACATGTGTAAGGGAATCTGAGCCAGGAGGAGCTTACAGACTGTCACAGAGCTCTCCTGCCCTCCAGATCATCCTTAGATGCAAAATACTTCTCGTACCATCATCTAGCGTAGTCTAAATATAATAAAGGCTAGTCGAAATATGAATGAAAAAACAAGCACAGATGTCTCTCCCTCCTCCTCCCTCCCCCATAAGCATAATTTTTCAAGATGTTTTTAAACTCCTGAAGGGCATAATGTTTTTCTTGTCCCTGTTTGTTACCATCAGAACTCACTCTATTTTCCACTCTCACTCAGTGTTTGCAAGGAACAGGCACAAGGACCCTCCTCCCAGCACCAAATGCCCTTAGATGATGGGACTGTCACCCATGGACACCCTCAGCACCCTGTGGACTGCAGCATACTGCAAAACCTCACCCTCTGAGGCTGAAATGGCCAAATTTCCTCCCAAGCAAAGACAAGTCCTGCAGTCCCAGTGCACCTCAGGGTGGATTTCCTGAGCAGGAGCTAGTGAAACACTGTCCCACTCTCTCACTCCTTGGTGTGTGCTTTGCTCTCCAGGTTATATATATTGTGTGAACATGGACTTGCATCACAGGGTGGGTGGACCTGACAGAGACCTAAGTCCTCGTACCTCCCCCTGAGTCATCATTGGAGAGATTTCTCTATGCCCATGCTTGCTTCTGCCACCTCTTTCTGCAGCCAATAATCCTTTCTGCCTTCTCAGTACCATGGTAGGGACATGCTGTGAGCTAGACTACAACACCAATAGGGATTAAAAATAATCTTGGGAAGAAAAATGATCAACCCAAAAGGCTTGGAGGAGTTTTAAGCATCCATAGAGTTTGCAGCACCTATTACTTGCCAGAAGCAGCAGGACAAGAAGACAGCAGCTCTGAGTTCAGCACTATTACATGCAGTAATATCCCCTAGAAATGCATTTCATGAGTATACAATGGCCTAAGAGCTTTCTGATAGTGAAAGAGGGAAAAATTTGCAGATGAGCAACTTACCCTTCAGCTGTGAAGCATGGAGGTGCCTTGTGCTTCCAATCGTACCATAAAAACATGGAAGTATTTTCTCATCTAGCTCCTACTTGTGCTTCCTTTCCCTTTGAATTCTTTTGTAGACACTGAGTACATCCAAACCCGTGACTGGAACTGCTTGAGAGAACAGTCACTGTCTTACTAATGGCCACACACACAAAAAAAAAAAAAAGAGAGGAGGGTTTTATTCAAAAGAATTTCTTCCCACAGAGAAGAAAGAGTTTTTCTAGTTCAAGAGAATGAAAGAGAGTTCAGGCCCAAGCACTCAGTCTGTTCAAGTAACAGCTCTCTCAGGCTGCAGCAGTGTGGCCAGCAGGAGGCTTCTGTTGACTCAGACCAACATGTATTGAGATTTTCCTGGAAGTCTTGGATTTTGAAGCTGTAAAGGGAAGGACAGACTGTAAACGTGGCAAGAAAAAGCCAGTTCATTATTTCACCCCTTAGGAAGATGCAGTTGGCCACGTGTCCCTGGACGTGGAGACAGCTGCAAATGGTTTCTGCTTTGTGGTTCCCACCAGGGTTCCCAGCAAGGCACAAGCTAGCTCAGATCTCTTCAAAGCTTTAAAATGCATCCTAGGCTCTGCATTTTGCAATAGCCATGAAAACTTTGCATGACAAGAATTACCATGTCTTCCTAAGATGTGCATCGATACAGTGTTGTGGTTTAACCCCATCCAGCAGCCAAGCCCCACACAGACACATACTCATTCCCTCACCAGTAGGATAAGGGAGAGAATTGGAAGGGTAAAAGCTAGAAAACTCATGGATTGAGATAAAGACAGTTTAATAGATAAAGCAAAAGCTGCACACACAAGCAAAGCAAAACAAGGAATTAATACACAGCTTCCCATGGACAGGAGGTGTTCAGCACCTCCAGGAGAGCAGGGCCCATCATGTGTAACAGTTCCTTGGGAAGACAGACACCATCACCCCAAATGTCCTCCCCTTCCTCCTTCTTCCTCCCACTTTATATACTGAGCATGATGTCCGATGATATGGAATATCCCTTTGGTCAGTTTGGGTCACCTGTCCCAGCTGTGTCTCCTCCCAGTCTCCCATGCAGCCCCAACTTCCTTGCCAGCGCGGTGGTATGAAAAGCAGAAAAGGCCTTGGCTCTGTGTGAGCTCTGCTCAGCATTAACAAAAACATGTCTATATTATCAACCCCATGTTCAGCACAAATCCAAAACACAGCCCCGTACAAGCAACAGTGAAGAAAGCTAACTCTACCCCAGCCCAAACCAGCACAACAGAGGCTTCTCCTTTCACAAAGTCAAACAGCAGGTGGTTGGTTTTGCCTGCAACATCCAGGCTGGCATTATGCAACTCATCCCCTGGAGTACAAACACAGTATATGTTGGAGATGTGCCTTAGCCTCTTCATCCAGATAGATTTCAGGCAGATACTCCTGACACTTATATATCCATGGCATATCAAAGAGGTCACATAAATGTTCTCAAATTTTTAGCTATTGCAAAATTTCTATGAGCCAAACCAATCTCTTAGCTACTTGAATGCTACTGCATGGAGCAGGAGCACAGCCAAGCACCTATTGACAGAGCTTCTTGTCTCAGTAAAGGTGATGATGAATCAGGGAAAACAGTAAGACTCATTGTTGGAGTGGGATCCAGACCCGGAGTAACGATGAGTCTCAATATGAGTATGGTCATTCTCCTTTATTCTTAGTGCTTACAAGATATATATAGACATTCACACAGAGTACGTGAACGCAGCGGATACATGAT